>NC_141390.1:26417216-26609716 GCF_017979445.1 Akebia trifoliata
TAGAAGTGTTTATTATGGAGGTTGAGAGACAATTAAATAGAATGGTTAAAATAGTGAGATTGGATAAAGGTGGTGAGTTCTATGGTAGATAAGACGAGTTGGGTCAGAATTTTGGTTTATTTGTCAAATTCCTAGAAAAACGAGGTATTTGTACACAGTACATGATACCTAGTTTGTTCTAGAATGACATTGCTGAAAGGCGTAATCGTACCTTAATGAACATGGTTAGCAGCATGTTGAGTTATTTAACAATGCATGAGTCATTGTGGGTGAAACCTTAAAGATCGTGATGTATATTTTGAACTGGATTCTTAGTAAGGCAGTTCCTACAACTTCCTTTAAGTTGTGGATTGGTAGGAAATTTAGTTTGAAACACTTTCATGTTTGAAATTGTATAATGCACAAAAAATTTGGATCCAAGGATAATTTCTAGGTATTTCATTGGTTATCCAAAAACGTTTAAGGGATATAAGTTTTATTGCCCTAACCATAATATGAGGATTGTAGAGATCGAAAATGTTAGATTCCTAAATAATAACGAGATTAGTGGGAGTGAAAAGTCAAGAAAGGTAATTCTTAAAGAAGTACGAGTAGATGGATTGTTGACTCTTTATCTTTAAGAAACTGTTGATTCTCAAGTTTCTCTACTACTTGAGGAGAATGATAAACAAATAAATGAGAATGGTTCTCCACTTTATGAAAATATCATTGATGAAATTGTAAAAACACCACAACTGGTAATTTTGAGAAGATCTCAAAGGGAAAATAGACTTGTCATCTTGAATGACTAGGTGGTGTATTTACAAGAATATGATTGACATTGGGATAAGAAAAGATCTAGTCACATTTTCACCAGTAATGAATAATAATGATTCTGCTAAATAGATTGATGCCATGGAAGAAGATATGAAATCAATGGACCATAAAATAATTTGGGATCTTGTCAAGTTGCTTGATAAATGCAAGAAAATAGTTGTAAATGAGTCTTCAAAACTAAGCTTGATTTAAAAAGCAATATTATACGATTCAAGACCAGACTAGTGGCCAAGGGTTTCACCTAGGAAGAAGGTATTGATTATAAAGAAATATTTTTTCCAATTTTAAAGAAGGATTCTTTAAGAATCATCATGACTCTAGTAGCTCATTTTGATCTTGAGTTACAGAAGATGAATATGAAAATAACTTTTCTAAATGAGGATTTGGATAAGGAAATATACATAAAACAACCGAAAGGATTTGCAAAGAAAGGAAGTGAATACTTATCTTGCAAACTTAGGAAATTCATATATGGACTTAAATAGGCTTCTAGACAATGGTATATTAAGTGTAATAATATCATCCCTTCTTTTGTATTTAAGGAAAATTGTTAATTATGATAGTATACCTCGGTTTCTCCCGAAATTCCAGTGTATCTATATCTAAAGGTTAGTGGGTGCAAATTTATTTTGTTGGTCCTATATGTGGATGATATTTTACTTGCTACCAACGATCTTAGTTTATTACGTTAGACAAAGAATCACCTCATTATGAATTTTAAGATGGTTCATATGAGTCAGACAACTTATATGATATGAATTGAAATATCCAGGGATTGATCTTAATGTCTGTTGGGACTGTCTCATAAAAATTATATCAACAAAGTCTTGAAAAGATTCAACATGCGAAATTGCTTAGTCGGAGACACACCAATCGTTAAAGGAGACAAGTTCAACATTATGCAGTGTTCGAAGAATGATTTAGAAAATAAAGAAATTGAAGAAAGTCCATATGCCTTAGTCGTAGCTTGATGTATGCTCATATTTATATTAGACTTGTAGTTGGAATGTTAGGAAGATGCCAGAGCTATACAAGGCTGGATTATTAGAAAGATGCAAAGTATGTTATGAGGTATTTTCAAGGAACAGAGAATTATATGCTCACTTACATGAGATCAGATCATTTAGATGTCGTTGGTTACTCATAATTGAATTTTTTCGGATGCTCAAATAACAGAAAGTCCACTTCAGGTTTCATATTTTTACTGGCTAGTGGGACTATTTCATGGAAGAATGTTAAACAGACAATCACTGTTTCATTTATGAAAATTGAGTTTGTGATGTGTTTTAAAGTCACAAGTCATGCTCTCTGGTTGTGGAATTTCATTTCAACACTTGGTGTTTTTATGATATTATCAAGCTATTGAAGATATTTTGTTACAATACCAGAATAATTTTCTTCTCTAAGAATGGAAAGTACTCAAGTGATTCAAAACACATGGAAGTGAAGTACGTGATAGTTAAAGAAAGGGTAGAAACAACAAGTGTCAATTGACAATTTGAGAACCAGCCTTATGATTGTTGATCCATTGACGAAGGATTTATCATTAAAGACATTTAAGAAACATGATGTTAGGATGAGTCTATTGAGGAAACCATAATGTAATGGATACTTGGATGGTTATTGTAATTGACATTAGATTTGTGCCATAATGATAATATTGATTGTTTCTGCTTTATTTATTTTTTTCAATTAAATATATACATATTATGTTTGGATGTGTGATTAATAGGAATATGTTGACAAGGATAATTAAATGGGCTACTTTCTATTAGGCTAAAAATCTTATTATATTCCCTATTTTGGAGTTGGGTTAAGGAAGATTATTTGCGGTGTGGTGCATGGAAGGGAATATGGCATAAATGACATATGACCACCATGACTCACATGGATAATATAACTTAATTCAATGTTACTGTATCTAATAAATTGGGTCATTGGCAAAATTTTAAATTGTGATCATATAAAGGTTTTTATGATGGAATCCAAATTATTTTTCAAATATCTCATTGCATTATTTACAATGAAAAACTACACATTTGCACTGTAAGATTCAATGGGTCAAGTGGGAGAACGTTAAACTTTCATTTGGTGTGCCCCGATAAATCTCATATTTTTCATTATTTTATAAAATTGGAAACCATCCAATTAAAGAGTTCGGCCAATGATATAAGGAATCCCAATCCTATTAGGTTTCTTAAAAGGGAAGATTCTCTTAAAAGAAATTAGAAGATAATCTTGATGGATAAGAAACCTTCTAATAGAGAAACTCTAGGCCCTCTTGCGCTCGTCTATAAAATAGAAACGACACTTCCTTATCAACAACGATTTTGAACTCTTAAGCATCCTTGTCCCACAGTTGAACTAAGGATTTAGGTGATTGAGATTTCGACTTTACCATCAATAACAGTGCCTAGCCATTCGATAATGTAGAAAGAAAGAAAAAGGTGTGTTTAGACAAATGATTGCAGATACAAAGGAGTTCGACCGATTGGTTTATGCATTTGGATTTCTTTGGCTATCTCTTGATTTATTCATCGATAGGCAATGTCGAAAGGTATGCTCTAAGCTTGCTTACTATTGATTTCATAATAGTGTGATCTTTTGATTTCGATTGGATTCAATGATGCTAGAGACGTTGAGTTTGTGATTATTGTTGGTTTTTCCGCATTGCTATAATCATGGATTCAATGTTGTTAAAGTGGATTTTAATCCATCATTTTGAACCACTTTCTAAATCATTTTGTTGGAGATCGTAGCGTGGATACTACATCTCTTCTTGGAGGCCTACACAAGGATGTTTTGGTCAGCGGAGTCTCTACTAAAACCCAGGATGGCATTTTATCGTGGCAACTTGGGAGACTTTAGTTTATAGCCCTATCCTCGATTTGGACAGGTAACAAAAACTTGCTTCTGGTTTTGAGTTCCTGAAAGACAATTTGGTTGAAGGTGGCGTGTAACACTCTTTATCATTTTTCTTTGGTTTTCGAGGGAGACAGATGGGCCGTTCCCATATGCGTGATGCTAGTGATTTTTGTTCTTTATTGGCTGTGTTATGGGAGGAAGAAACATGGATCCCGTTCATTGTTACCTATGTCCGATAGCCAGAAAGGTGGCTCAATCAGAACAATTCCTGCTGTCCTGTATCTCTAATTGATGCGGCCTCACATGCTTCAATCGATGATTCTAGTCTTGAGCCGAATGTTACACCTGTGGGTTCTGTATAATAGAGGGGCAATCCTTCTCCACTAGTACTGATTCTGAGACCATTAACTACATTTTTGTTAACCTTCAAAATTTCATCTTTATTAAACACTTGAGATTGATCAGATCATAATCATTATTGAGCTATGTTCCATTGAAAAAATAACTCATAAAACTTATATCCAATATTGTAGTAGTAATTAAAAAGCAAGACGGGCAACTCTTCTCCCATGGTTAAATTATAATAGTGGAAAAAAAAAAAAATTTGGGCAACTCCTTCGTTGACATCAATATGGCAGAAAGTTCGTTCTTGCAGCAAACAACCAAGTTACTCTTAGAGCATTTCATATATTTTGGTGAAGTTTTAACCCCATTAAACTTGTTCTGCAGAAGCCATTCTACCATATAGGTAATGCTGCACTTCAGACATAATCTTATTGAACAAGAGGCATTGAGGTTCTTGAATAGCGATCTAGCTGTGTCAAGACTCTAGTTGCCTTCCTTTCGAGTTGGCCATTCTCATGAATGTTCCTTGTGGTTAGAGCAAGAAGACAGAGCCTAGCACGCGATCCATACAACTCTGCTAGTTCCCTAGTTGCAAACACCTTCTCCAAGAGATCCAAAGCCACTTCCTTTAAAGACGATGTTCCCCAGTCCAAAATCTCAAGTACCGGAGAGATGGCATCAGCGCCATGCAACACATTGGCTCCTTTATGAGATTTGTCTTCGCAAACCAATGTGGAGAGCGCTTGAAGTGCTTCATAGGCAGTTGCATGGACATGTTCATGCAAAAGTCTCACCAACTCGGACAGCGCATTTGCCTCCAAAAGACAAAACGTACTTTTGACAGTACAAATGCCTCTGTGTGCTTTACATGTCGGCACGTGAGCCGTCCGGAAAGGCCAACAACTTGTCGGTTTGGACATGATGGAGAGTTTAGGAGTGCTCAATGACAAGTTACCTATGAGCGCCGCCGCATTTGCCTTGGCTGTTACAGAATCACACTTAAGAAAGTTCACAAGCAAACGGTAGACTCCTAATTCAACCACCATCCTCTGTGACTCGAGATTTGTTGGGTCCGTGAACCTGAAAAGCACAACAAGTGCATTCTCCTTTGCTTCCATGGTTCCCCAACTCAGGATGTTCAATATTGCTTGCAGCCCATCCGATTCAATTAACTTCTTCGTGAGTGTCGTTTCGGATTTTGGAAGATTGGCCAATAACCCGGCTGCTGCCATCTGTGCACTGGTACTACTATCGTCCTTGAGAAATCCCACCAATGCCTCAAGCCTCCTCTGCACAAGTAGGAACTCAACAATTCCTTCAGGCTCATGTTGGGAAAAGCGGAACAAAAGATCTATAGCGACTTCTCGTATTTCCTGATCTGGGTCATCTAACAAAGGAAGGATAACGGGAACACTGTTGGCACTCACGACTGCCTTCTCGACAAGCTTTGCTTCAGACTTGAAAATGCTGAGCAATGTACGCAAAGATGGTTTTTGAACCATATGGCATGATTGTGCATTCTGTTGAAATGCTAACAAGCTAGCCACAATATTCTCCAAGTCAAGGCAGTCCCCATTTGCGTCAACAAAGAATTTGATTCCATCATCATTGGAAGCCAGTCTCTCTAGGACCTCAGAACACCTTGCGATGATAATGGGGCGGGCATGAGAAGAAAACATTTGTTCTAGAACAATAGAAACCCCTCCAGCATCTGAGATTATCCTTTTGTTTTCGTGGCAATTTGATAATTTAACTAGAGCAGATAATGCTAACATTTTAGATTCGAAATCTTGTGATACCATTTCGACCAAGAAAGGTATAACTCCTTCCTCGCCAAGACACTTTAAATTCTGATAAACTAATTCCATATTAACAAGGGCTTTTACCATTGATATCCTCGAAGACTCTGGTCCTGAAAAACATCAAAAAGATCAGACCATCTAAAAGTGGACCCATATTAATGGAGAAACACCAATATATTCTAGTTTTCTTGCTGAAGCTTTTTCCACAAAACATTTAACTCCAAATTTCATGGGTAAGGAGCTTCTAACCTTGAACAAGGCGATTAATAAGTGGTTTAAACCAATTGGCTTTAGCAGAATGAATAATGTTTTCTTCATCATCATCACAAAGTTTCAGCAAAATTGATTCTGCTCTCTCTTTTGACTCTGTATTCAGAAGCATAACAAGGAAAAGAATTGCACTGCTTTGCTCTGAGAGTTTCTTGGATGCAGATATGTTCCAACTAGAACCATCGTGCAAGAGCTCAAATAGAAGCTCAACAGCAGACTTTGATATATTTGAACGTCCTAGACAGGGAACTATATATTGGATTCCTTGAGACGACTCCACCACTCTTTCCTGAAAATTTGATTTGAAATGTTCAAATTCAGGCGATAAGTGAAAAACACAATGAAAGATCCTATAACATTCTTAAGCTGATAAAATTTAAAACTATAATAGTTGACAATCATGTTAATAAACAAAATGGTATTCCTGTGTTTGCACCCCATAGCACAATGTGAAAAAAACCCAAATTTGACGGACAAAGGGGTTGAATTGGCGTAGAAATTTTTCATTGTCAAAATTTTGTTTTCTACGAACTGAAACTGTCAAATTAATGAAGGATGGGAGAAATTCAACAACTCTAAGTCGTCACATCTGGGAACATCAAGAATTTTGACAGTCCTGGACTGTCAAAATTCAGTTTCTAAAATCAGTGGGTCTTGGCCCGTCAATTTTTTCTGTCGAATTTTCCAGTTTTCACGTAGTGTAGTTTCTGTTGAGTGTATATTTTCCTCCACTCTCGGGTATGTCATACCCCAGTTAAGCCCCATGACCCTCTTAAGATGCATTTGTTAGAGAATAAGATGCATTGTATTAAGGTGCATGAGATACACTGTATTATTGTCAGTGTATCTCATCACAAATGGAAGATTGTGATGGAGAATGGTATATTTAGAATATATCAATTAGGATATTCTACATTAGGAAGTATTGATAAATTAGAATATATTTATGAGTCGTGCTGGAGTGGGGGACATTTTTGACGTGGAAGTATGTAAGAACCATAGATTCTTTTCATCGAGATACGAGTGAGATCTTGATGAAAAACATCTATGGATCCTACACACTTCCACGTCAGAAATGTCCCCCACAATGTTACTGCAGCATTATCCTATTTTTATTAGGCTAGTTTCCATGTCTTGGTTGATGTAATATTTATAACTACCTTATCAGCGTTCATTGCTTATTCATCAAGGAATTCTCAATAAATCACTTATTTTACAGTATTCATAGTTCTCCCCCTCTACAAAAGATTGGTCTTTTGGAGTAGTTGGTTGGTTAACATTGTATGTCACGGGTTCGATTCTTTCCACCCTTATGGGTGAGGGGGAGTGTTGAGAGTATATTTTCCTCCACTCTTGGGTGTGTCATGCCCCACTTAAGCACTTCTCCGCCTCTCCAACAGATCGCTCTTTTGGAGTGGTTGGTTGGTTAACAGTTTCAGACTTGTGGCCACAACCCATTGCTTATTACTGATTAAGTTATAGGAAGCATTAGAGAACAACAATCCACAAAACAATGATCCATTCCACAACTCAAATTTTAGATGTTCGAGTAATCAGTTATAAACTCAAATCCATATCTATCATACACAAATGAACACAGATAGGTCTCAGAATTGAATACTAAAGCTACTGACCTTGTTTCCGGTATGCCCTTCTACAACAGCATGTAATGTAATCAAAACCCTTCTCTTGATATCCTTGTTGTGTGAGCTTCCAAGAATTGAAATACAAGTATCGATAAGCCCTTCTATAGCAATCCAATCTTTGTTAATCGGGTTCTCTTTTATAGTCTCCTGCATTTGACTGAGAGCCTCTTCGACAGCTGAGTCCTCTCCCGATTGAAGCTTTCTCTTGGAAGATCTGATCTTAAGACAATAGTTGAGTTCTCGCCACTCTTCAATTGACTGTCTCAGCTTATGGTTCGGCCTCAGAGATAAATCATCAAGCAGCACACCCGTCTCAGGGTCAGTTCTGTCTCCACATTCAAAGCGGGCTACAATAGCCTCTCTTTCGCACGTGGTGCCAGTACAAAGGCTTACTGGATCAACCATTACATCTGCTCTCGTAATTGGACAAATAAAAGATTGAAAAGGTTGAATATAATCCTCTGATGTTCTCTCTATAGTCTGTAACCTCCGAAGATATTGCTTCCTTATTTCTTCTTGATCCTTAGCTGCATCAGCTCGATAGAGAAGCTCAATAACTTGCTCAAGAAAGTAATCTTCTTCCCTTCCTTTATGTTCTGCGGCTTCATCTATTTCATGTCTCAGACTCGCAAGTTCTTTGCTCATCTCCAAGGGTTCAAACGGAATGTTTAATGTCATCGCTATCTGTTCAAGCATGTAATTTGCAAAGCCTTGGTCAGTCTTCTGCTCCATGAGACAATGGTTTAACTTGTCTACGATTTGGACTTGAGCTTGAGATGCCTCAAATTCCACTCTTTGCATCTCATTCCGCAATCTGTTAACTTTTTCTGAAACATCTGTGAGGACTTCGGTGCTCGCGAGGTTCAAAGCGGCAAGAGACCTTCCAATATCTCTTGTGGCATCTTGTACTTCTTGGACTATATGTCGGCACTTAAGTAGTAAGTAGACTCGGGTTTTGTTCTTATACTTCCCCACCAAATCATTGGCCTTCTTAACATCCTTTGCGAGGGAATCTAAAGCTTGTTTTGCAGCTTGAGAATCATTCAGTTCACGGAGTTGTATTTCATCTAAGACTGGTTTTATGTCAAACAAGTACTTTGACAAGATCTCGAAGCTTTCCTTCTCTACAAGAACATCCTTAGCGGCCACTGCTGTTTTCAGGACCTCATTTGTTAGGAGGGCCAAGATAGTCCCTATGGGTATCAGCTCGAATGCCATCATTAAAACTTCAACTCAAATCATGAATCAAAGTTAGTCAACCATAAGTTCTGTTTTGGACCTCGAAATACAATTTTTTTTTCTTGACTAAAGCAGTTTCCATCAATACCCTTCGTCAATTAGAATAAAATGTTTCGAGTTCTGGGTCTTACCAATTCCAATATTTAAATCTGAAAAAGTGAAACAAAGAAGAAGAACATGAGCTATAAGAATCAAGCAACATGAGGGCGAAGAAGAGAAATGAAGACCAAACTCAAAAATGGCTTGTTGTTAAGCCATTACCGACAAGCTAACAAATTTGGCCGTTAAACGAAACCGATAACAAATATTACTAATTCTTCAAGAAAATTGAAGCTACATAATCTCATACATCACATAAATGAATTAAATACCACCACAAATAAGCAGTTTTCTTTCTTTCAGAAATGAATCTTTACAATTAGTTCATTCATACATGATCCACACCCACAGACATAATTAAAGAGCAAAACTGACTTACAAGATTATACAAATATCTTCTTAAAACATCACAAATTAACTCTCTCAACCACATAATTTGACATACAAACACTGATAGAAACAGGTAATTATGCAAAATTCAAAAGAGAACAAAAGAAAAACAATCGATCAAGAAAAACCCATCACCCCAAAACACACTTTCTTTCCCTACTGACTTCCAAAATTATACAAAATATCTTCTTAAAACATCACAAATTAATTGTCTCAACCACATAATTTTGACATAAAAATACTGATAGAAACATAAAATTATGCAAAATTCAGAAGAGAACAAAAGGAAAACAATCAATCAAGAAAAATTCATCACCCCAAAACACATTTTCTTTCCCTACTGACTTTCAAAGTTATACAAAATATCTTCTCTTCTTAAACCATCACAAATTAACTGAATCAACCACATAATTTGACATACAAATACTGATAGAAACATAAAATTATGCAAATTTCAAAAGAGAACAAAAGAAAAAGAATCAAACAAGAAAAACCCATCAACCCAAAACACATTTTCTTTCCCTATCAATTAGAAAAAGGCTAAACAAACAAAAATCCATAGAAGGGTCTCTAATTTAACACAAACTAAACTGAAAACAACCAAAACCTAGAGAATAAAATCACCTCTTAAAGAAGAAAAACAGGTCTGCAAAACAACTTCTTCCTCTGTTTCTCTTAGTTTTACGACCTTATCAGGATCTAACCGTAAGAAATGACCATTATTTAACATAAGAAAGGAAAAAAAAAACAAAGAATAAAAAATACAGACTTTCAAGTTTGAAGTCAATGTAATAAAGATGAAGTCTTCGACGTGAGTCTGGGTTCTTCAAGACACGTGCCTTTGATGATCTAGAAGGAAGCTCCGTTGATGATTGATGTAGAATTATATGGTCAGCGTTTTATGGGCAATCCAACCATACATGTCGCCCAGAACTATTTTTTAAAACTTTGCAGTGATTTAGACATACCACCCTGCGTTTTGGTGAATATTTGAGATACCTCTCTGTGTTTTTGTAAAATTTTTTTGCAAAGTTTTGAAGATCATACAAAATATAGTCGTGAATCGTGATAATATGACGCCCCATCATAGGACCATAAATCAATTGCATCGGGATACACAAGAAAAGATTTATGATTATACATATCCCAAAACAAATGATCTACTATTCTATGATGGAGGAGCTCAGAAAATCATTACACTACAAAATATGTTTTGAATTTCTTACCTTGTAAAAAGAGTCGTGTTGGAGTAATATTGAAACCTACATGTGGAGGAACACTCATAACATATATGCTTTTCATTCGTATCTCGATGAAAAGCATCTATGATTTCATACATATACCCACAGTGATGTGAGAATCAAGGTACATTTTAATCTGACTATAACATTTTCTCTCCAAAAATCCTGTCTCCTTCTTGATATTTGATTATTGAAAAAAAAAAATTGAAGGTGAAAGGTAAAAATGTGACCATGTTCCACGATTAATTGAGAAATTGTCTATTAATTCAATGATAGACCTTTAATTTCGAGATTTTTTTTTATAAATTTTTTATGAATTTGTTATAAAATTCAGATAGTTTTGTGACTATGTGTCATAGTAATTTTTTTCTAAATGCACCTTGACTTTGGGGCATAGTTTAACAACCCATTTAGTATCTTAATGGCCCCTCACAAGCTCAAATCTCCATGATTAAAAATTCAAATCATTGAGATAGATCATTTAAATTATTGATCTTGACGATTTGAATCATTGACCTCAACTGTTCACAAGATTGATGATTTTTTATTGTTGATAAAAGGTCAATCGTGACAATTAATTCAAAGGTTGATCTCAATAATTTGAATAGATAATCTGAATGATTGAAGGGAGTGAGGAGGCATTAAGAAAGAAAATATTTTTTTTAGTGCATTAAGTAATTTTTTTTATTATTATTATTAAATATTTGAGATACCCCTTCTTTCAAAATGACAACATACCCCTCAATCGTAGTCTTCTTTAAGGAGAGAGAAATAAAATGACCTGAATACCCATAAATTCGAGGCCTTCCTAAAAACCCTTGATTTTTCTTAAATTCAATGTCTTCAACATTTGATTGATTTGTAGGCCTATCTCCAAAGTTTGAGTGTGGACCTAAACATTAATCGGACTTAGTCTAAATCAAATCGATAGCTAAAAAGGCCTAAAAATATACCCAAACCTAGAGCAGATTTAGAGTGGGGGTTGTGGGGGCACTTGCCCCCATAAGAGTTTTTAAATTCTATGGATTAACATGCCATTGAGACGGACTTTAGGGGCGGATAAAGAAATCTATCACTATTGCCCCCATAAATTATTGTTCCACTCTTAGTTGCCCTCACAACTATTTTTTTTACTCTTAATTGTCCCCACAAATTTTTTTTCTACTCTTAATTACCCTCACACGAGTGAAATCTTGGCTCTGCCCTTGCCCAAACCTGCTCCATAATGGCCTAACCCGGGTCAAGACCCAATTCATTGACAGTCCTATCTATTTGATAAAGACATCCATCTCATTTATTTAGAAAATAAATTTGTTAAGAAATCAAGTAATTAAGTGGTCATATTGTCGCAAGAACTGTATTTTGCCAAAAAAAAAAAAAAGAGGATTTTTTGGTAAGAGATTGAAGACAAGGTCATCTCGATCATTCTTACAAAGAAGACTATTGTCAAACTCATGATTGTGTTACAAATAAAGAAAGTGAAAGATTAAAGAGTCCAACTAACTTTGTACGGCACAAATATTTAGAGGGTAAAGAGCACTTTACGGAACCATAGATGCTTCTCACTCGTATGCTATGCTTCTATAAACACATCCACGTCAGCAATGCCCCCGAACGATGTGAATTTCAATGTTGAGCATTTTCCTTTTTCCAATAATGAATCCTGAGAATAGTAACATGAGTATGAATATTAAGAGACCGATTGAAGAAACCCTCTTCATTACAAGGTACGTGGCATTTTAAATTTATTTTACACCCTTACATTTCTAGTAAAATTTGAAATACCTCATTAAAAATGTCACGTGTAATCCAATGCCAAGGGGTTCTTCAAAATTTTAAAGTAGGTTGCCCGCTTCATAGTTTTTTCCGAATATGCAAAGTTGTGCTCGCTATTCTACCAACAACTTCATAGGATTCAATAGGCCAATTACCTTGAGATGCCAACACTTCTTAAGTTTCTCGAGAAATGATATAATCATCTAAAGATGAACAAACTTTTCAAAGATGCACTTTTGTCTTTCAACATTTTTTGATAGATAAAACTGACTCATAAGAAATAGTTGTTGAGTAGACCGACCCGAAAAATACAAAAGAGAGAATAGTGGAAAAAGCAAAAAGACGATAGAGAAAAGAAAAACAGCACCCCTCAAGGAGGTTCTAAATTACAAACGAGGTCCCATCTTAGAAGGAAGGTCTCGGAGAAAGTTCCCTTAGATTCTTTGAATAACTTTTTCCACAAGAAAAAAAACCCAATACCGAGAAATTTTCAAGATTGAAGATACATTTTTTATAAAAAAATAAAAAATAAACTAAAAAAATCAAAGATTTTTTGCAAGAAGTTCAACATGCATAGTGTTGAATTGTTTAAAAAAAGATAAAATACCGAAATGTTGAAGAGATCGTGGATAAGGAAAACACTAGGCTTCAATGATGTTTGAGATTCTCCATCAAATAAACACTTAGACGAGAGAATGTTTCCTAGAGATTCTCAAAAGAAATGGATCCCTAGGAGAGAGCTTAGGATTTAAACAATCCCGTCTTGATGATTTGCATTTGAATAGACTAACCTATAAATTTGATTAAGACGATTTCTATTAACACCATTGAGGTATTGTGGACTCTTGCATTGAACAAGTACATGAAGTGTGCATGTAATAAGGGGATTTGGGTGAGATATGATGCTCTAACAGGCCAGTTGCCTTGGCCTTGCTAGTCGGGCCCATGGTCTAGATCATCAAAACAGAAGAAGAAAAGAACTACATGAAGTGTGTAGAAAATTAAAAGTTTGATACATTGTTTTTCGTCCACCTAGTGAGATATTACATTGTTTGAATGTTCACGAGGTTGGTGAATCCATATGACAGTACCACAAGGCCTTTTTTCAGGAGGCATCACCCTTTTTGTGTTAGTGGGAACAAAAAACATAAATCTCTTTGCAGGTTAGCTTTGCATTATTTGATTTATGGGCTCCATTCAAACTCATTCTCTTGCAATTGTTGATTGTAATGGGTTAAAATTTGTTGAGCCCAATAACCCTATCTTTTCGGGCTCAAGATGAAAGCCCTAACACTTATTTTTCAGATGGGCTGGACTAGCATGCCAGTAGGCCCAATTAACAACCCTATGTTTAAGGGGAGGAAAGTATTCCAAATCTTGTTATTTTATGATTGCTTGGGTTGGAACTTCTATGGTGGCAAGGACAAGTGGTGCTTGTCATGAGTTAAATAAATCAATTGGTGGTCCTAACAAGTTGTTTGGAATGCAATTTAAATTGATCAAAATATGTGTATTTTTGTTTTCTTGTTTAAAACTTAGCCATCAATCAATGATATAATAGATGTGGAGCAACATTGTTAATTTTCTAAATAGGCATGTAATGTTACACTTAGCTAAATGACATGAAAGAAAACAAAGTATGTCTTCCACGGTGAGGATTGCTTTTATGGAATCCTTATATACCTTCAGGATCATTTCACTAACTGTTTAGATCTTGATCTTTTTCTTTACCTCAAACTCTTTCCTTAACAGGTTATTTATCAAAAATACTTTGGAGCTCAAATTAAATAATAATTTAACTTTAAGAGATTGGCTTAGTGGCAAGCCAAGCCTTGATAAGCTCCTCTGGAAGAGAAGGTCAAGTGTTCGAAACCCTATGAAGAAATGAATTCCTTGGGAGCACCTTTTAGGGTCTAGTTGACCCTCGACTCAACCAGCTATACATAGGACTTTCCGAGGGGGTGGTGCGTGTGATCTTGGGATTACTCTCACCTAAAGGCTGGGATTACCCACAATAAGAGAGAATAATAAAAGATGGTAATTTAGTAGTCCCTTTAGCAAAAATTAAATGAATCTTCTATGATTAGTTTTTCCCTCGTTTTTAAAAATTTTAACATTTATCTAGTAAATTCTAACAAATTTTCTTGAAGTGAGCTTAGGCCCTATTTATGCGGCAAATCATTTGCAAATGCAAATAATTTTCTGAAATCAATTTTGTTGGTGCTTGGTTATGCAATGCAAATGATTTGCATTGTAAAAAAATTGCATGGATCACCTAAATTCCTAAGGAATTTTAGCAAAAGATTTGCGGCACAAAAACTTACACAAATCATTTGCAAAATCACTATGGAATTTTTTATGCAAAGACCAATCCCAAAAAAAGATTTGCAAGAGATTTCCCAATGATTACCAAGCAGTAGTAAACCAATCATCACAAATCATTAGTACTGCAAAACATTTGCAAATGCACTAAGCAAGACCCATGGTTTTAAATCCATACCCAATACTGAGTCGTCTCGGACAAGTTTTCCGATATGTTTGAGATGTCTCGTTCAAAAAATCAAAAATTGAATGTGAGTCCTAAATCTCGGTAAAAAAAGTGATTTTGTGAGTTGGTCTCGTTCAACTCCGATACTGAGTTAACTCAGGCAATACGTCTCGGTCTTGGACAAGTTTTAAAACCATGGCAAGGCCTTAGTTGCAATGATTCCATAAATTATGAGATTCTACTATACCACTTTCTATAGTTGTAATTGATTTGTAGTCTAGAATCCCCCAAAAACTTAGCCAATGATCTTTGAATTATTATCTAGACTTATGTGTTATGTCTATACTAGCACATCTTGTCTCAAAATCTTGGGACTCCATCGGTCACCTCTTATATTGAGATGACATGGGTATAATAGGGAATTGAATCATACTTATAACCCTTAAAAATTGTAGTTTAAATTACTAGTCAGTATCAAAGTTAGTTTAAATTACTAGTCAGTATCAAAGTTAGCTTGAAATATTTTGGATCATCATCAAAACCTAATAAGGATTTGGGGTCAGCTAATCAATCACATTTGTGTCATATTTCATTTACCCTAAGTATGCATTTGGGCAAGATATTGTGTTTCAACGAGCCAATTGCATCCTCTATGCTAGTAGGGTTTGTCAATGGAGTGGTATCAGTCCAATAAGGATTGGATCAAGTCTAGACTGATCCGATAGGTATCAGATTGATCCCTTATCATATCGAGTTTTTATTGGAACTCGATATTAAGATCCAGATCCAATTCAAGGCCAAAATTTATATAATAAAACACGACTGAGTTGAAACAATTATATGTGACACACGTCCAACTAACTATAGTGTTCTGGGAGATAAATCCAACTAGAACAAACCTCCCATCATCTATATTTTATAGGTTAAATCTCCCATCAAGTTATAGTGTCATGAGATTTAGTTTATTTTCTTTATTTTTCACTTCTTCTAATTTTATTATATTTTTTCTTTTATACCTTTAATGCATGTTATTATTTTTCATTTTTTATCTTTTCAATCTCAATTTTTGTAATAATACCCCTTGAACTCTATTTTTTTCCACTTTTTTTATCCCCTTAACCCAAAAAAGGATGTCTCATTCTAACTTTATTATTTTTTCTCTTTTACCCTTTAATTCATTTTATTGTTTTTCATCTCTTATCTCTTTAATTTCAATTCTTTTTAATAATACCCCTTTCATCAAATTATAATTTTTTAGGATTCACTTTATTTCATTTATTTTTCACCTCCTCTAACTTTACTATATTTTTTTCTTTTATCCCTTTAATCAACTTTATAATTTGTTATCTTTTACTTTTTTAATCTCATTTTTTTTTAAATAATAGTACCCTTCCAACTTTATTATCTTTTTTTTCTCTTTTACCTCTTAACCCAAGAGAGGATGCCTGTGCCCTAGGGCATGGGTGAACTTTAGTTTAAATAAACTTTATATATCTCAACATATATATATATATATATATATATATATATATATATATATAATATAATATAATATAATATACTTTATATACTTTCTAATATATTATCGGATTAGGACATAATTGATCCAGATTTGTTTTATTAAAATATCAGATCGAAACCTTATCGGAGTCCAAAACATCATCCATAACCAAAGTTATTGGATCAGAATAGATCGGATTTTGAGACCCACCAGATCCATTGATATCCCTTCGACTAGTCGGGCATATGATCCAAACAGCCCATGATAAAAAAAAATTATCACGATTCTCCATTAAGTTTTTATTTTTTCTAAAACCACATTTTGTGAATGAAAGCGTAATCATATCTAAATTCACTAACTTGAGTCATGTTCTTTTGGGTTTTCTTTTTTCTAATAAAACCATTAGCTAATATATTCTTCTTGAATGACCCTTTCAAACTTACTAAGCGCCAAAAAAGAAAATAGTGTAGCAGGTTGCACAATATTCCCAGATGGAGCTTGTCTTCTCCCCCTGGCCTCTGTCCCATTAGAATTCTATAGTTTAAATAAATAAATTCAACGAAGATATTTCAAAGTCGTGGTCTGTGTTTCTTAGCTAAATCTAAATCATGAAAATAGTTAATCTAATAAAGAATTTTCTATTTGGAGTATCTTCACTTACAATAATAATAAAAGAAGCAGATCCTCCATAGCACCCTATAGCACAGATCCAACGGATGAGAGAGAGTTATCTTGAAAAATAAAATTAACATCTCAGCCTCTTGTGATTATGATTTATATTTAATTTAAAAAAAAAAAAAAATCAAAAAACAGTTTTTTTCCCAGATCCATGTCTTTGAAAATTAACGGCTACTGAACACCCAATATTTTAAGTGTGGGATCTAAGTGTATGGATGATGTCGTGCTCTTTCAACCGTTGGATCTATGCTACTGGGTGCCATACAAAGCATCCGCTTCCAATAGTAACATGGTTAGTGGTTGTTGACTCAAAATAATTACCAAAATCTATAAAGGGAGAGTTAATTATTTATACTCAGGATTTGGCCATTTTATTGCTACAAGAAACTATTTATTTTCTCTACTAGTCTTATAATAATAAAATGATCATAATTCACAATTAGTTTGATTGAAAATCAATAAATATTTTCAAACCCTAGATTTAGGGAGTGTATGATTGCAAACAAAATATTCTCTCATAAAATTGATTTGCGGATAAAATGTAATTTTTGAGATAACCCTTATTGGCACTTGATTGAATACAAGAAAAAGAGATTTGGTTTCTACCTTTTTGGGGTGAGGATAATCATCACAAAGAACAAATTCAAATTTTTTAGCCCGACAAAAAATCATTTTCTGTGGGATCAGTTCGACCAGTATTTTCTCCCCTTGATGGGAAAATGATGGTCCCTCAAAAGATGATTAATTATTCCAATAAATACGTAATCAAAATTTATCGTAAAATATATTTTCTATAAAAGATAATTTTTTCCAAGATTTTGGTGTGTTTAGAGTGATCTAAACTAGTGACGAATACAGTCACATATTCACATTTTATTATTAAGCAAACGTCGTGAAAGTGATATGAAAATCTAATACTCTCATATAAGTGGTATGAAAGGCTTATTGATATCTAATCGTATCGTATTAGTGGCCAAACAAGTAACACCACCAAATCTTTATTAATAAAATGAAATGTTTACATAGTCATATTAGTTTGTCGTCGCAGTAATATAATATGCAATTGCCGACTTTTCATGATTAATTAATCTTCTTTAATAATATTGTATAAACATAACAACTTAGTTTTATATGTCAACGCAATACTTCCAAGTCCAACAGTTTGATTGGTCATTAATCAATATTTTTCATAAAATACTATTTGTTCTTACCATGGTTTAAGATAAGTTGTATTCAAACTTGCACAAGTTCGCATTGAGGGTCAAGGGATGATTATGGAATAGACGTAAGCTAAAGTAATTGGGTATTCGTTGATCCTTTCATAATTGATCCAAAATATGGATAAAAGATTTGTGATATTGATCTTCTATGGTGCTGGGGTAATATGGGTTTCCAAGTCTTCTGATAGGAACGATAGCCAGTCTAGAGAAACTGTTAGAGAACTTGATCGAGGGTCTAGAGTCTACGTCCGAATAGAGAATTAATGATGGGGTCGTCTTTAATGATCTTGAAATTATTTTTTGTTTCTAGACTCTGAATGAGGTTAACTTTTCAATTATACCCCTAACTTGATGGGATTGAAACTATGATAATTTTATAGAGATGCTATTGCCGCACCAAATTTTACTAATGCCACTCCAATTCTTATGTAAATCACCAAAGAATTGCACACGATGCGGAATTGGTGTTGGATTAGTAAAAGTTGGTGTGACAATAGTAACTCTCTAATTTTAATGACTTTTGATTAATCTACTCATCTCATTGGGTCAACGATCTAGTAATTCGATTTGTTTAAATTAGGGGTGCAACTTGGTTCGGGTTGGTTTGGATTAGAGCAAAATCAGAACCGAACCGATCAAGATCGGTTCCATCATATGAGAACCAGAATCGAACCGAATTGTTCTAAAATCGAACTAATCCAAACCGACCTTTATTTGGTTTGGTTCGGTTCCATGGGTTGCGAAGAGACTTACGGTTTGGTCGTGAATCACAGCCGTAGAGGGAGAGAAATTAGCTGGTGGCAGGCTGGCAGTCGGTCGCAGAGACGAGAGAGAGAGAGATTGATCGGTCGGTGGCAGCCGCTGGCAACCACTGGTGGCAGGTCGTAGAGACAATCGAGAGTGAGAGACAAGCGATCAGTCGGTGCAAGCTGGCAACCGCTGGCAACAGGTCGCAGAGACCAGCGAGAGTAACGAGAGAGGAGAGAGAGAGAGAGAGAGAGAGAGATTAATTGATTGATTCATAGGTCGGTGGCAGGCTGGCAGCCGCTGGCAACAAGTTGCAGAGACGCGAGAGAGACGAGAGAGGGTTAGGTTAGTTTTTATAAAAATTAAAATTTAAAAATTAAATATAAATTAAATATTTTATTTAAAATTAATAGGAATTCGATTTTTGGTTTGGTTCGGATTTTTATATTACCTGAACCGAGAACCGAACCGAATTCATCGATTTTTTATTTTCTAAATCCGAAATCGAACTGATATTAATTTAAATCGAACCAAACCAATCCAAATTTCACGGTTTGGTTCGATTCTCGGTTTGAACCGAATTAAGTTGCACCCCTAGTTTAAACCCCAAGAGTTGGTGAGATGGCCAAGATCAGGCCTTAGGAGGCCCCCTTAAGAGTCACTCTTTGAGAAATTACTTAATGCGAGTGGGAGGAGAGGACTGCAAGTGCCTCAAGGATTAATTAGATTCTAAGAGATTCGAATACCTCAATTCTATAAAATAAAATAAAAAAAATTATCTAATTTTTGGATCAACCCATATTTTATGAATCTTCTAAGCCGATGATGGATCACTTGAAAATAGTTGAATGATATATTTTTCTACAAAAACCCGAATTTGAGCCATAGATGACTTCTAGAGATTTTAAATAATTTACCTAGAATATAAGATCCTTTCTAGAGTTTCACAATTTTAATATCTACAATATTTGCAACTAACCGATCCCAAGCCCGGGCACTATGGTTAAGTGATTCACATCAATATTAAAATAATTGAATAAGATTTAAGTAATTCTTGGTAAATGTGGGCCATTCTCCATTTTGTGGTCAAGCTTGGTTACCTAAACTAATTTTATTGCAAGAAATCCGACACTCTCTTGCTAGTCCCTATTTGATGTCTAGTAGGCAACAACATCAAATCTTATTTTTTTTAAAATAAAACTACAAAGACAAATGCCACAATAAATTATTATTAAGATTATTATATCAAATAATCAAAATAGTTTTTATGTTAAAAAATTACTTGAAATACATGATCCTATACCTAAGTCTCCACGCATTCCATCCAAAATAAAATCAGCGGAACTTCCCCGTCGTTAGAACTCTTAATCACCTTCACTCTAGTTAGGGCATAGAGTTTTGAACTAGTTGCCAACTTGATACAATTCTCTTCTTTTTACTTGAAACCAACAATATTATAGTTTGAAGGGAAGGCCTGCGACACAACCCATATTTAGGACTGCAACTTGGGCAGGCTGGCTCGAACTCAACTTGGGCTCAACTAAACCTCAATTCGGATTGAGGGTTTGGGCAACCCAATTCAACTCGAGCCCGATGTTGTACTCTAATATATTGAAAATTTTATATCAATTATATATTTTAAAAATATTTTTGTAATTATTTCTTCTTACATATATTTGAAGTGAAGCATCGTCAAGATTTTCTTTTATTTAGCTCTTCGACTGCATCTTATTGTAATAACTTGTGGACAATTGAATGTTATTCACAGGCTTTGATTTAATATGATTTGTCTAAATATTGTTTTAATGATTGATTTGAAGGTTGTATGAAATTTTATTTTTTATGTTATATTTCTTTTATAAGATATAAAATATATTTACTGATTAAAAGGAAATTAGGGTTTGTTTTTCAACGAGCCCAACCTGCCCAAAATTACTTGACTCGAGTTAACCTGAGTCATGAGCTCGGATTGAGGGTTTTGCCACCTAGGTTGAGCATGGGTTTACCCTCTAACCCGTCGAGGTTGCTGCCTTACCCATATCTCTAAAATTGCATGTAACACATTCATTTGGTTGGGGGGAGGGAGCTCCTAACTTTCACAAGTTAGGACTTCAGGCCCAACTCTTTTAAATTGACATTAAATACCCCTCAACCTTGTCAGATTTGTCTTGGTACGAGCATTTTACGGAATTTCACAAGTTAGGACTTCAAGCCCAACTCTTTTAAATTGACATTAAATACCCCTCAACCTTGTCAGATTTGTCTTGGTACGAGCAGTTTTACACAACTTCTCATTGAAGCTTACAAGCTTACTTCATCATTTTTACACGCATCTTCTTTTTCCATGAAACTTTGGATTTGGGTATTTGCTCTCTCTTTCATTTCCACCTTTTTTACACCTATAATCAATTGATATATTGGCCATCCCTCCATTTGTATAAGATTAACAACAACAAAACTCCATTTTTAAGTAACGAAGTTTCTGGTATTAGCTCTAACCTCCATACTTTACATCCATTTGTCACATCTTCCTTATAGTAAGAAAAACAAAGTAAATAAAATTGATAATTCTATTATTTAAAATAACAACATTACCTTAATGATGCACCAGGCTTTTGTGAAAAGAAATTACGCTTCAGTAAGAATTTTTTTATTACTTAGATAAAAAAGGAAAATATTTTATACCATCACTTTTGTTTATTTTCATTGAAGTTTGATATGTATCAAGTATTGCCTACAGTTGTAATAAATAATATACAGTTAACATCACATTTCCTCATAAAAACGCTTTGTTGTAGTATCAAAGAGTTAAGATTCTTTACATAGTATTAAATATCCCTAATAAAACTTCTGTAATATTTAAGAATATTTCTTTTAATTTTAAATTTTTTGTTACAACAAATCCACTATTTTTTTATTAATATAAAATTAGTGTGACATATTAGAGACATGTTTCACATATCCATGTGACGACTCAATATGACACGACGATATACACATGACACTGTTATAAAGTTTGATATCATTAGGTAATGCGTTGTGTTAGAAATAAATTATGTTAACATTACAAAGGAAATACACTTCATTACAAAGGCGTTTTCCCATTTTTTTTAAATTACATCTTCTTCTACTTCTTCGTATCTGCGTTTTCAATATTTTTCTGAAACCATTTTTTCGTCAAAAATCTTCTTCTTCATTATTTTCAATTTTTTCTTTGAATTTACAACTTCTTCTTTTATTGGTCTCAGTTCAAATCTCAGAAATACGATAATGGTTATTGTGTAGCTTTTTTAGATCCCGTCTCGTTTTTTTGACAAAAACCTCGGGCTTAGATGGTATTTGTGTTTTTTTTTTTTTTCCAGTCCAAAATTCAACTATTTCAATGAAAGCTTTAGCAAAAATGACGGTGAGGTAAGAAAAATATATTATGTTATGAAAAAGTGTAATAATTACACCTACAAATGACAGGAGGATAAAAGGGCATTTTGGATATGAAAATATATTTTTTGCTAATGGGATAACTTTTGAGGGTAAAATCTTAATTCAAAAGAAATGAGACCTAAACTCCTAACTTCTACAAGTTAGGAACCTAAAACACTAAAAATTCCTCATTTGATCCCATAAATAATGCCATAAATTTTCCATTAGGACCAATGAGTAAACAAATAGATAGTTTAACTATCTATTTCAATCCATTATTGTGATTTATAATGCTATTTAATTGGTAATAATATTATGTTTCAAGTCTACAATGAAAATTTTCCAAATCTAACTATTAGAAGTCAACAATCAGTTTGATTGTTGGTGTGTGCGCCAAATGGGTGTGAAACAATGGCAAAGTTGTTCGACCTTAGGATATATTCCATTGTGCGGAAGCATAGAAAAAGTGACATAAGTTTGATTGCTAAGTTGACTAGGTAATTCTCGAAAAGATTGGAGCTCATCTATTACACATTCCGTAGAAAAGGTATTTGATTTAAAATTTAGCAATGTGTGTCTGAGAGTGCTAACAAGATTACCTTAACAACTCATGACTTGGTATCCAGAGTGTAAATTGGCGGCATATGCATATTCCAATTAACCACATGGCTTGACGAGTAGACAAACTATAACATCACAGGTATGCCATATATAACGAACTCTAGAAGGTGTCAACTTTCTGAGCTGGTTAAAATATGTCAGTATTGATGTGACGATCCCCATCTTCACTTACTAATTACTAACCGCTAATCTTACTTTTCTAACCAAATGAAAAAAAAAAAAAAAAAATTTGTTGAACAAATCTTATACAAATAAAACTTTGAAAATGACCCGTGCGAACATTTATAAGGGCTATAAGTGATACGATCATGATTACCGACAAAATATATATAAAGACAATAAATATAAATATTATACCAAAATTTTCATTAACTTGATCTTTGGACTAAAATTACATAATTACTAAAGCTAAATATCACCAATTGAGCTTCTTGATAAGCTTAAATCAAGGAGATTGAAGTTAGAAAAAGAAGAATAATGCTGACGTGACTATATAAGATTGTACTTTCGTGATGTGGAAGGGTGTACTAATCATAAATATATGCATGATTCCATGAGAATCTTAGTGGGAAAGAGTGTATACACGTGGCATATTACAGGGAGGTGGGTGGGGTCATGGGTGTTGTGGGCCTTGTCATGACAGCTTTGCATTTCAGTGGGTCCCACTAACGGCCATTAAAACGTGCGTTTGAGGAAACCTGGCTCTGTCCTGGCGTCCACAGAGTTAGTGAAACCGTCGCCAATTGGACAACCAATGTCCCTCGGTCATCACGATATCCTAATTATGAAAAAATATTTTTTGTTACTTAATTACCCCCTCAACATATATTTGGGCTGATTCATAAAATTACGAAAATGTCCCTTCTCATATTAGAACAGGAATAGTCCCATTTTTTTCATTTAGAAAATGAATAATTCAGGAATTTATTAAATTAAAATTAAATTGGTCAAAGTAATTGTACAATTAAATTATTTGAATTTTTTTTTGAATTTCTTTTGCGTTGCATTGACTCAGAGTATTTGGATGATCTGGAAACTAAATTTATATTTAAAATAATAAATGACGTATCAGAAAGACTTTATTGTACGTCAACGCTTTTGTTTTGAACTGATAAAAAAGAGCAAAGTCTGATCAATCCACGTTAATATTCCATGTAATATTCTTATCTTGACTCATTGATTCCTTTCAATTTATTCCTTTGTCAGTCCACTCATTATAGTTTCCAGATCATTCGGACTTGCACTCGTAGCTCAATTGGTTGACGTATTGCAACTCATCTTTTAGGTTGTGGACTTAAGTCACGTTTATTCAAATAGGCAAAAATAATAATAATTATTATTCTAATTTTTTTTTACTTATAACACACCAATCTTTTAGGCTAAAGTCCATCGTAGATAATGTAGTTAATCATTCATTAGACGATTGCACTCTGTTTCTTCTTCTAAAAGATTAAGATTTGATTCTCACCCATTGTTTTTTTCTTATTTTAGAAATTATTATCTAAAGAATTTTATTAAATTTTTTTTTTTTTTTAGAATTTAAAAGAAGTATTTGTTACCTTTTTAATATATATTTTTATTTATTTTTCTTTCTGTATAATGTGTAATTTGATGAATTATTGTGTTATAAGCAAAGGTTGGCATAGTAACAACAAAATTTTCAAAAATTAGGGAGTATAATTCCGCACGATCCAAACCTAGCATGAAAAGAGAAATAAATTAAAAAAAAACTTAAGGGTAATTTTGGCAATAGAAAGAGGTGAGTCACCTAGTCATGCTTAAGGGAAATTTCCTAGCTAGAAAACAACAGACGAACCCCTATATAACACCACCTACTAACTCAAACGCCTCCCTCTTATACTAAGGAGAGAAACGAGAAAGAAAGAAAGCACTCCTATGGGCACCCCAGGTTCCGTTGATGGGCAGCCTCCCATGCCCTTAGTGCAACCGAAACCAAGACCCATGGAGCCAAAGGTCGGGCTCATCTCGCCCAAATCACCCACTCCAGAGGTCTTGCTCGGCAAGTACCAGCTCGGCCGCCTTCTTGGTCGAGGAAGTTTCGCTAAGGTGTACTATGCTCGATCTCTTACCGATGGCAATGATGTAGCTATCAAAATTATCGACAAATCTTCTGTTGCAAACACTAACATGGAGCCAAGAATAATCCGCGAAGTATCGGCAATGCGAAGACTCCAACACCCCAACATTGTAAGAATCCATGAAGTCATGGCTAGCAAGACCAAGATCTACTTGGTCATGGAATATGCTAAAGGCGGAGATTTGTTCTCAAAAATCGCACGACGTGGTAGGTTAACGGAACCTATTGCGCGCCAATATTTCCAACAGTTAGTGTCAGCTCTTCACTTTTGTCATGCCAAAGGTGTAGTACACCGTGACATTAAGCCACAAAACCTACTCCTAGACCATGAGGGGAACCTCAAGGTCTCGGACTTCGGGCTTTCAGCTTTGGAAGAGTCTTTAAAAGATGGGCTTCTCCAAACGGCCTGTGGTACCCCAGCGTACACCGCCCCAGAAGTGCTGGGGTGGAAAGGGTACGTTGGGCCAAAGGCTGATGCTTGGTCTTGCGGTATAATTCTTTTTGAGTTTCTTGCCGGATTCATCCCTTTTGATGATTCCAATCTTATAGTCATGTACCGTAAGATTCATCGTAGGGAGTTTGAGTTCCCTACTTGGTTTTCAAAGCCAGTACGAAAGGTGATTTCTCGACTTCTAGATCCTAATCCTGAGAAAAGACTGAGCATTGAAGAGCTCATGGAAGTTTCCTGGTTGAAGAAGTCATTTCAGTGTGACATTGGTACATTTGATTTGGACATAATGCTACCCAAAGATGGGAATGGTGATTCAGTTTCAACAACTCAAGTTTTGAATGCATTTGATATTATTTCGATGTCTTCGGGATTAGATTTGTCAACACTTTTTGATGATGGGAAGAATATGGAGAAGAAGTTTACATCGATGGCATCCCCCGAAAAAATTCTCGAAAGAGTGGAAGAGATTGGGGGAAGATTAGGATACAGTGTCAAGAGAAAGAAAGAAGGGGCAATGGGGTTGGTGAAGGGCAAGCTAGTAATGTTGGTTGAAGTGTTGAAGGTAGCAGCATCACTCTTTCTTGTAGGTGTGAAGGTTGTTGGTGGAGAAGATGTAGAATTGGGGGAACGTTATTGGCGAGATCTGAAAGCTGGGCTTGAGGACATAGTTTTCGCTTGGCAAAACGATGGGGTTTAATGAGGAATTGGTGCTCTGAGAAGTTGTAAATTTGGTAGGCTTGAGCTTTTAGGGAACATGCATGTATTGAGTTGATCCTGTTGAAACATGGGTTAATGTTTAAAAAAAAGAAAAAGAGAAAGAGTTGTAGTTTGTTTTAATCAATTTTCTTATCAAATCTCCCAATTTTATTTTAGAAGCATTACAATTGTTAGACTCTAATATGTAATGGATCGAATCATGGGATGTCGATTTATGGTTAACTCATTTTACTAAATCGGGATCTCGGGTTATGCTTAGCTTATCTCTTGACAATGTGGGCTGGCATTGAATAAACAATTTTTATTACCTTACAATTAGAATTAGGATGAAGAAACAAGAAAATGATGTCTGAGCTTATGGAAAGAAAGAATCATAAACACTGATATTTTTTGTATTTTGGGTCTATTTTAATAGTTTTTTGCGTAATTTCATAATTGTTCAGTTTAGTTTGAAGTCCAAAAAAGGCAAACAATTCATTACTTATTAAAAACGCAGCGTTGCTCACCCCATTTTCATTAAAAAAATAACAAAGTTACCTCATGTTTAAAGTGGGGGGAGTTCTTACTCCATTATACTCAAGCTGTCCTCACTGAGCTCTCATTTTGAAATTCAATGCCTCTGCTTCACAAAATATCCATTGATCCCCGAAGTAAAACTGCTATGAATCATTTTGAAGCTAGAGTTATTGATCCATCACCTATTCAAGAGAGCCTAGAAACAAGGACACCCATCACCTATTAAACAAAATAAAATAAAATAAAGGTTATGTTTTCTTGAAATTATGCAAGAATTTCCAAACACCCTATTAAGTACAATAATTTTAAGCTCTAGCACGATGAATAACTCTGTTTGAGGATCGTGACATGTCTTGCCTCTCCTACTATAATTGCTTCCAATGTCCCCCGTGAATATGGTAATTATATCAACATATATAATTTTTATTTATTTATTTTTTTTGAAAAAGGGGTTAAATTTAGCATATGTGACGAAGTTGGTTTAATGAAACTATAATTGGGGTCACGATGCATTGCCCTTATAAATCAAGATGACTGAGATTGGATTTATCAATCGATTCATAACCTTCATGTAGATTCATGTTCTGATTCATAAAGTTTAGCTTAACAAAGTTGAAGGAGAGACACCTAGACATGCTTCTTATAATTTTCCTTCACGGATGGGTATTCTAGCTCTGAGATCTTGTGTCAGCATAGAATACATATATTAGGCCTCATGAAACATCTATTGCTTAAGAAAGCACAAATACTTCCCCCCAATGAACAAGTAGATGAGGAAGAAGGTTGTCAAAATGCCTCGGGAAACACTGGCGTTGAGACAGAGTAAACATAAGAAGAAGAGATGTCGAGTCTCCAACAAGTGTGAAGATCATCTTTGATATATAGTTCAAAGAATTTCATGAGGTCACTCAAATAATTACATATTTATGTTCTAAAAGAGCTTCTCTTGAAATGTAGACGAGGCCGTAAGTACAAGTCAAATGGAAAGGAAACCAAGCTATGTGTATGGATGACGTCTTAGTTGTCATTTTCAAGGAAAAAATTGATTTGCTTTTTAGAGATATTGTCAATTTCTCCACATACGTAGAGATTACTTGGGGTACCACAGTTCACAAGAGTGAGAGGAAGGGCCAAAAGAACATGGATTTAGATAACAAGAGCGGATATGAACATACCTAGACATAATTGAATGGAGGAACTGAGTTCACTAAACTGACCTCAAATTTTTGGGATAAGGCTTTGATGATGATGTTTTCAGACATCTAAGGGAAAGCCAGAATCACTATTGGAATAAGCATGCTCTGAGGTGCAGTGCATATTTTTACCTCCACTTTTCTTATCGGTTACTTTCAAGTCGATTCTAATACAATCCATCGTCGTCTTTACTCTCCTCGAAACCCCTTGGAAAAAAGGGTCATGATCCAACACCAAAGAAGCCAAAGAAAGCTTCACTAATGGGTCATGCTGCATAGTAGTAAATTAGTGTATGAGATTGGGAATAAAATTCTTTAGTTGCCACACCAATTTTTTTTTTTAACTCACCAATTCTTGATATTATATATAACAAACCAATTAACAATACAGATACAAGATTATGTGTGGAAAAAAAAGAGGCTGGACTTGGTCTCAAGTGGGATCTTCTTCCTCATCCACAGACCTTTAAAGGGTACACTGATTATAAAGAAATCAATTTATAGAATCTTCAATGAAAAACACACATACATTACCACTCACACACTTAATTGCTCGAATTCTGTCATATTTTTCTCTCTGTCACACAATAAATACTTTCTAGAATTGTGCCTGAAGACGATCGACTATTGTCTTATCCACTTGAAGGGCCTTGGTGAGAACTTCACCAGGAATGGGCAGTTTGGATCCAAACAAAGAATTTGCTATACCGATGGCACCTGGATTCTGACTGCTCAAGGCCACAATTGCTACTGCGTTTGCATTTCCAACATTACGTTCGAAGTGAACGAGACCAATTGGGAAGACAAATACATCACCCTTTTGAAGGACTTGGTGATTAGACGGTTTTCGGGGTTAGAGGTGACGAATCCGACATGAAGCGTGCCTTCCAAGACTGTCAGGATTTCAGTGGCTCGAGGGTGTGTGTGTGGAGGATTTAGACCCCATGGTCCATAGTCTAAGCGAACCATGGAGATGCCTAAAGTGTTGAGTCCAGATACTTGAGCCACAGTAACAGGCGTGGCCTTGGATCCCAAGGGGTTCGATGTGTTTCCGGGCATATGGAGCCCCGTAAAGAAGAAATCGCTGGCTTCGGCGAGCTTTGGGTCCTTGCAAACATGACCATTCACAAGTGCTGCCAAGAAACACATATAAAAACATTAAAATTGTCGGAAACCAATCAATTTATCATTTTGAGAAATACTTTGAAAACACGTTCAACTAAATAATTTATCTTTCGCTCATGATTTTGTAAAGCACCTTTAAATTAATGATGAAACTATTATTTGAGCTATGATACTAGCATTATATGGGCAATGCCCGCAACGACAACAAGTGAAGCATACCTGAACTAGTGCGGTCTGCGACACAGAAATCTTGTAAGGGACTAGGCTCAAAGGCAAAGGAAATAGTGAAGGTGAAAGCTAGCAGACCCATTAAGAGAATTTGGTTTGTCATCTTCAAAGTCCCTCTATTTTCTCTTACAAAAAAAGAAAGAAAAAGGAAAGAGTACCCAATAACCAAAGAGCCAAAGGAGTTGGAGTTATGAAACAAGAATGTTATTAAGCAGTCTATATATAGAGTGGAGATTGATGTAGAGATGTTGAAATAAAGAAGAAATTCATAGTTATTCTAATATGTTGCCGTCTAAACATATTGAAATATCTCTGTTTTTTGAATCAAAACTCTATAGAAGAAACCATAGGATTCAATTGAAAATGACTTAGTCACCCCTGTTATTGTAAGGGTCCAATGTTTGTGTAAGAAAATTGGAGGGAAATATTTTTTTCCTGGGAAAAAGTAATTTGAAGTGCATTTAATTTCTATTTTCTTAGGAAAATCATTTATCAAGCATTTGTTTTTTTCCTTTTAAGGCAGAAAACTTGACCCTAGGAAAATGATTTTCTCGGCAGGGTGGAGAAATCTAAATATTTATTTCATCAAGATTACCCATACCCTCAAAACTAAAATTAGCTCTCTTTTGACATAGGTGATGTTTCTCATTGAGAAATATTTTCTTTGAAAATAAATTTTCGGTGGAAAACATTTGTTTTTCTCAACATCATATCCCCTCTATGTGGTAAGATAGAATGGGAATTGATGCTAACTAGCTCAAGTGAGTTGGAAATGATATTGGTTCTTCTTCATGTCCTTTCCTTGCCATCTTAGTGTGGAGTGAGGACCTCTTCAAAGTGATATTAAATCATTTGTGTCCTGAAATGTGTTTCTAGTGACAAATGGAAACTTTGGGATAGACCTAGTACTATTATATATAGTCTTTTTTGGATTGGATTTTCAATGGATCCCATTAGACCAAAAATCTGATCCGTTCCAAAACTATAACTTAGGGTCTGGATCAAGGATTTGGTTCCAATAAAGATCTGATTTGATATACTATGCCATTGGGTTTTGACCAATTATGTCTGGTCTAGTAGAGATCAGTTCCGATAATTTGTAAAAATATATAAATTGTATGATATATATTATTTAAACATATGACGTATACATGAAATCAAATTTTATCCAATCTAACTATTATAAGATTAATTGGATTTGTATCCAAAGAATGAGATTGAATATTTGGAGAACAATTTGATCCAACAAGCACCAGACTATATATCCCAAGTTTCAACTTTTAAATAAAAACACAGATATAATCTAATATCACTTTGAAGAGGTCCTCACTCCACACTAAAAATGGGAAGATAAAGACATGGAGAAGAACTAGTATCATTTCCATCTGACAAATCTAATTAGCATCAATTCACCATTTTATCTTGCCAATTGGAGTGTGTATGATGTTGAGAAGAAAAAATATTTTCTAGAGAAAATCAAACTCTTGAGAAGATGGTCCTATGAAAATGAATATGACTTTTCCGAAAAAGTGGTTCTCAATTTGAAACATCACATAAGAAGATGTCACAAGAGAGTTGGTTTTATTTTGGGTGGGGGGTGATCTTGGGGAAATATGTTTTCAATTTTCCCACCCAACCTAGAAAATCATTTTCTTAGTGGGTCGAGACGGGAATATGTTCTAAGCCTTAATTAACAATAATTAAAAGTAGGGAACATCACTTTTTTCGCAGGAAAATTATTATTTTTAAATCAATTTTCTTGCTCAATCATAAGATAAAGGAAGAAGAGTAGATTTAATAAAGCCGGCTCTTTAAAAAACTTATGATGGGTGTTATGGTATTACAATTACGGCAGTGACTAAGTCCTCGATCATGATCTTAAAACCAGGTAACTCTTCTTGTCCCGTTCCATCCCCTCCAATACCGATTTGACTCATCCGAGTCATCTTGTATCAGACAAGTCTAACATATTTAAATGATTATATTATATTTTATTTTTATTATAAGAAAGATTAGTAGATCAGTCACAAAATCTATATTTAGATCAATAAAAATTAATCATTGGACGACTCGGCCGGTTCATCTGGGTCTCAAATAAATTTTAAAACCATGTTCTTAATTGAATCTCAATCTATCTTCTTAAAATTTGAGTAGAGAATTCAATTATTTCTTTTGTAAATTTTGATTCAAGAAACCGAGACATTGTCAATGTGCTAGGACGGCAACTTCATGAAATAACTTTGTATTTCTTCTTCACTTCCACACCTCAATATCAAGGTACTCCCCTCAATATATAGAGCGCAAAACCATGTTTGTTTCATAACTCCACCTCTTTGGCTCTTTAATTATTAGGCATATTTTCCTTCTGTTTTATAAGAGTAAACATAGGTACTTTGAAGATGGCTAACAAAATTCTCTTACTGGTTGTGCTAGCTTTCACCTTCACTCTTGCGTTTGCCTTTGAGTCTAGTCCCTTGCAAGATTTCTGTGTCGCGGACCGCACTAGCTCAGGTATCATTTTCTCAAATAATGGTTTCAACGAAGTTTAATTTAATTTTTTCGATCTTAAATTCGATGGTCTTAACATTTTTTATTATTGGTTTCTTGGCAGCACTTGTGAATGGTCTAGTATGCAAAGACCCAAAGCTCACTCAAGCAAATGATTTCTTCTTTACCGGGCTCCATATGCCCGGAAACACATCAAACTCCTTGGGATCCAAGGCCACGCCCGTCACTGTAGCCCAAGTACCTGGACTCAACACTTTAGGCATCTCTATGGTTCGATTAGACTACGCACCGTGGGGTCTCAATCCTCCACACACACACCCTCGAGCCACTGAGATCTTGACAGTCCTTGAAGGCACACTTCATGTTGGATTCGTCACCTCCAACCCTGAGAACCGTCTAATCGCCAAGGTCCTTCAGAAGGGAGATGTATTTGTCTTTCCAATTGGTCTCATTCACTTCGAACGCAATGTTGGAAATCAAAATGCGGTAGCAATTGTGGCCTTGAGCAGTCAGAATCCGGGTGCTATTGGCATAGCTAATGCTGTGTTCGGATCCAAACTGCCCATTTCGAGTGAAGTTCTCACCAAGGCCTTCCAAGTTGATAAGACCATAGTGGATCGTATTCAGGCACAATTCTAGAAAGTGTTTGCGTGACATACAAATTTCAACAAGCATGATGAGTGATAATATTTGTTTGGGTGTGTCCATTGAAGATTCTATGATTGATTTCTTATAATCATTATACCAAAATTTTCTTTTTTCTTAAAAAAAAGGTCTAGTAAACCAATCCAATTCTCCCAAAAGGCTCATGAGCCATTTTTAATCTTGATTTATTTGGAGGGCATGGAAATAGCGGAAGTCGAGGACGTGTTCATATAAAGGAAAAAAAAAAAAAAAAATCAAAACCAAAACAAAAAAAGAAATCAACATTGACTATTAGAAAATAAGAACGTATATAGAAAATGTCTAAGTCAAAAACTTTAGGTTGATGATAAGTTACAGATGAAAAATAAAAAATAAAAATAAGACCAAATCAAGAACTATGGAAAATTATCAATTTTAATTACTTGAAATTACCGATGAATACAATCGTTTTGTTTGGGTAGGAGTCCAGCAAAAATCCCCTTACGTGATTAATGGGCCCAATGAACTCAATTATGCACTTTTAGGAGGACATAATTTTAATGATTGGAAAAACAAAATGTTAAAATCAAAAAGCTTAAAAATCACTATGGATGAATTCTTTGCTTAGGTCCATCTATTGTAGTATTGTATTTAGAGAGATTTACCGGGCATACCTATCTGTTACATTTTTATTACAAAAATTCCATTGAAGTTCGAACAATTTGATTGGCCTCCTTTGATAAAATACTCACGATGGATAATTTAATTGTTCAAGGTTGGATCACTCTCAATTGTTGTCCCCTTTGCTTGAGGGATGAGGAATCCGTGGATAATATTTTAATTCATTTCTCATTTTCTCATAATATTTAGTCAAATTTCCTTGGTCTATTCCGTATAAATTGGGTTCTTCATCGTAAGTTTTCCTCGTTGTTAGTTGAATGGGCCAAGAATGCTTTCCATTCAAGAAAAATACTCTTGTGGGCTATGCTTCCTTTGGTTATTGTTTGGGGGGTTTGGAACGAGAGAAATAACAAGGTGTTCAATAGTAAGATTAGAAGCTCTCATGCAAGTTTCTTGGAAATCTTAGGCTTTTTGTATCTGTAGTTAAAACATTGCATAGAGTTTGCGGGATTTACCTTCGATGACTTTGTTTTTAGATGGAACTCTATTTGTAATTATTGAAGTTTTAGTTTTTCGCTCTACTGCTCTTTGTGAGACTTTCTCGGCCTTCTTATACTTTGTTGTTCCTTTTTATCAATATATTATACTTTTCAAAAAATAAAAACTCCCAAGGAAACCTTACTTTACCAAGTTTGTTTCTCAACAAAAGTTGTTGTTCCACAGCATTTGTTGTTATTATTATTTTTTATTCTAAATTCTTTATGTTCTTTAATTCAATAAGTTTTAAAGTCCCATCCTTTTATATTTTATATAACATTTATTGTACAAAAAATTAAATTTATTGGTGATTTCTGAGCAAAAGATTCAATAATATTTCTATCCATAAAATCCCTACCCAAAACCTGTTCATAAAGCCCAACATAGATAGTAAAAAACATTATCATGCAAAATCACCAAACAAGTTGATTTTTGTTTCGTGAGTACATGGTGGTTTGTTTGGCATTGGACATCACCACAGCACAAAACGTGTGCTATATGTAGGGCTGTTGGTGGGTGGGTTCAGGTTGAGCTTGGTTGAACCCTTACCGAACCCTAAAATGGTAGGCTATACTTAGGCCACTCCTATACTCCTCTTGAGCTTAAGTTGGCTATCGGCCCAGCCCTGACGGGCGTGAATTGGGCACTGCTCAGGTTAATTTTTGGGTTCTATAAAAAAACTAATTCATATATTCTTCAAAATGTTTGGAGCCAACTACACATAAAATGTACTTCTAAAACACAAAGTATCAATTATTTTTATCAAAATAAGGGTCTAATATCCATCCTAATTGAGAAATGGTTAGAGATAAAAATATATTTATTATCATTATTTTATTTTATTTTTGTTATCTTTTGTTATAAAATCATACACCTATTGAAACATAAAATAAACTAGCAGGTCGGATGGGCCTGATTGGGCTTTGTAAAGCCTTAGCTTAGCCCAGATTTAACGGGTTGACGAATTTTCTAGCCCGGCCTTGCCTTTGCAGGCTCCAGCTCAAGGCACAAACACATTTTTGTTTAGATGGGCCAGGCAGGGTTAGCCCACGATCAAGCTCTATTCACACCCAAGTAAAGTTGGTGTGTATCCTTTAAGTATAAAGATTTAGTTGGTCCTTGAAACTTTGTATTTTATGAAAATGGCTATGTATTTTGCAAAAATTGTGGCACCAGATTTTTTTTTTAATTATTTAAGACAATTATGAAAATTTCCACATAGCTGATTTAGAAATTATATATAGCATCGTGCTGGAGTAAAATTAAAATTGACATCGATTCTCACATTGCTGATGTGTACTTGCACAAGTAGCCATAGATTCTTTTCACTCATATCTCGATGAAAAGCATTTATGATTCCTTATATACATCCACGTCAGTGATGTGAGAATCGATGTCAGTTTTAATGTTACTTCAGCATTTTCTTATATATATATATATATTATTTTTTTTTTCCAAAGCGGTTTTTGACATAATGACACAATTGCATAATTACTTTATAGGTCTCATTCAACAGCCAACATTTTGTCCTATATTCTTTAGAAGTCTTAGAATGGGCTGATTTTTTGTGAGGGAGATCATCCTCATAAAAAATCTGCCCATCAAAAGTGATTTACGAGATGAAGAATCGTGGACGGTCAATTTTTACTGTTAATTTGTAAATTACTTTTGATGGAGATAAAAGTTTCGAAATGGGCTGATTTTTTGTGTGAACGATCTCCTACCATAATGATCATCCTCATGAAAATCAGCTCATTCCAAAACTTCTAACTCGTATAGGACAAAACGTTGACTTCCAATGTTAGTTGCCGAGGATTGGTTTCTTATCAGGTCAAAGTCATCTGGAGGCAATCTGATAAGAATTGGATCGGATTCAAATCCTATCCAATATTCATTGGGTCAGTTCTTGTATCGAATTCTTATGGCATCTTAGTATTTGGACAAATCCAATCTTTAGGATCCATATCGGATAAATCAGATTTGATTTGATATCGAAAGTATAGATATACATCATATGTTTTAAAATAAATTGAATATATTTTCTATATCTTCACTTATTATTGAAACTGATCTCTATCAGATCAGGTCATGATTGGTGACAAACCAATATCATAAAAATATCAAATTGGATCTTCATCAGAATCTAATCCTTGATCCAAACCCTAAGTTATTGGAATGGATCGAATTTCGGTTCTATTCCGATCCATTGACAACCCGACCCAGTCACAGTGAGGACTATAATAGTACTATAGTAGCATCCCAAGTTTCCACATGCCAATAGAAACACACATCAGGACACAAATGGTTTAATATCACTTTGAAGAACTCGCCACTCTACTGTCCACACTAAGGATAGGACATGGAGAAGACCAGTTTCATTTCCAATTCACATCAAGTCAGGATCAATTCCCATTCTATTTTACTCTAGGGTGCATATGATGTCGGGAAAATATGTTTTCAAGTCACATTCAATTTGTCAAGAAAATAGTCCAATTTGAAAATAAATTTTCCGGTAAAATATTTCAAATGAAAAGCATCCCATGAGAAGATATTAGAAAAGAGCTAGTTTTAGTTTTGGGGTGGGAGGAAACCTTGAATCTAAAAATAAAAAAAAAAAGTTTGGATTTTCTCCCTCTCTCGGGAATCATTTTTCTAGGGGGACGAGTTTTCCGTAAGGGAAATTGTTCTCAAAATTAGGAATTAAGTGAACGGCAAATTACATTTTTCTCAAGAAAAATTATTTTCCCACCAATTTTCTAGTGCAATCATCAGACCCTCAGATTTAAACGGCAAAACGGAGGAAGAGGATAAAAGATAAAGCCGGCTCTCTACAAACTTATGATGAGTAAAAGAACAAACAACCAGCGTGACCGAGTCGTCCCTAAAAACTATCTTAAAATATTTACTAGAAAATCCAATAGTTTTTTCTGTAGAATTTTGATTCAAGAAACTAAGACATTGTCAATTTTCCAGGACGGCAACTTCCACTCTATATAGAGAGAGCTTCAAACCATACTTGTTTCATAACTTCAGCTCTTTGGCTCTTTAGTTTCTTTGGTTGTTGGGTATCACTTCTTATTGTTTTGTAGGAGTAAACTGAAGGAATTTGAAGATGGCAAGCAAAATTCTCTTATTGGGTCTACTAGCTTTCACTTCCACTCTTGCTTCTGCCTTTGAGCCAAGTCCCTTGCAAGATTTCTGTGTCGCAGACCTTACTAGCTCAGGTATACTATATATTCTTGTTCGTACCTCTCTCATTGTCGTTGTTGGCATTGCACATATAATGCTAAATGGTATGTTTTTTCAATGGGTTTAACGTTTTATTATGTGTTTCTTACTTGCAGCACTTGTAAATGGTCTAGTCTGCAAGGATCCAAAGATCGTTCAAGCCAACGATTTCTTCTTTACTGGGCTCCATATACCTGGAAACACATCGAACCCTTTGGGATCTAAGGCCACACCTGTTACTGTGGGTCAGTTACCTGGACTCAACACATTAGGCATCTCTATGGTTCGCTTAGACTATGCACCATCGGGTCTCAACCCTCCACACACCCATCCTCGAGCCACTGAGATCTTGACAGTACTTGAAGGCTCGCTTCACGTTGGCTTCGTCACCTCCAACCCTGACAACCGTCTAATCTCCAAAGTCCTTCAGAAAGGAGATGTATTTGTCTTCCCAATAGGTCTCGTTCATTTTGAACAAAACGTTGGAAATGGAACGGCAGTAGCCATTGTGGCCTTGAGCAGTCAGAACCCGGGTGCTATTGGTATCGCTAACACAGTGTTCGGATCCAAGGAGCCCATTGCCAGTGAAGTTCTCACCATGGCCTTCCAAGTGGATAAGACCATAGTCGATCGTCTTCAGGCACAATTCCAGTAAGTGTTTGTAAGAGTAAGTGTTAGTGATAGGATGTGTCTGTTTGCGCACAAATGAGTTTAATAAATGTACCCTTTTCATTTTTCGTCTCCGAAAAAGGTCTCTGGATGAGGAAGAAGATCCCTCTTGAGACCAAATCCAACTTTTCTCCCATTTTATTGGCTCTATATCCTTATTTTGTGTGCTAGAATATAATTACATGAATTGGGGTATTACAAGAATAAGTTGGTGTGCCAATATCATCTCATAAGAAGTATATTTCTTGATATGGTTAAAATCTTCTCATTAATTCCAACTAACACTCAACTCCAAATGGTCTTGTTCTGATTATCATCACAGCTAGTCCAAATTGAAATTATAATCGCACAATACACAAAGGAAAAAAGTAGAGAGGATACAGTCGTTTTGAAAGGAAAAAAACAGAAGCGTAATAGTACGGTGTGCACAAAGGAAGCATATATCCATGTACTTAACACCTTCCCGATGCGACTGATTCAGAAGAGAAGAGGTACTTCACTCGTGAAAGAACCAGATCATGTGTGGGATCATAAGGATGGTCCTTTGAAGGAATCTCCAAAATTGCAGGAACTGGCTTGTTGTAGCTATCAACTAGGAACCTTACCATGTTCGCCACCTGAAAATGTGAAACTTATCTTTATGAAACAATACCTTCAATTTGATCAAAAGACTCGAACAAAGAGAAACAAATGAAGATACTAAGCGCTACCTTTTGTAGAGGCACATTAAGATGAAAAAGTAAAAAAGCAATTAAGTATCATATGTGGTTTTTTTTTTTTTTTCTCGGCAAGGCAAGCAAGGGTTGGTTAGTAGTTAACATGGTACAACAATTCCTTTTTATTTTTTATTTTTATTGTTAAAGATAATTTTATTGATAAGGAAAAGAAAATAAAGGGGTTCGAGGGACCAACCCAAAACAACAGAGAAAGAAAGAAATACCAACAGAAAACCTCAAACAACAACTACTCACCTTGCCAACCTAGGTTGTGGTGGGATCAACACTCCACACACCTTGCCAACCTAAGTACACACCTTCAGATGAGTTTTATATGTTATGCACATTAAAGCCATCGTTAGAACATCGATTTGAAGGAAAACTTTGGGTAACATTCCTAATTAGTTAAACGATAGCTAAATTCTTAAATGCATGCTCGCACTGAATGGAAAAAAGATATAAATAAATAAAAGTATAATTCTCAAAATAAAAATGAAAAAAGAGAAGCTTACATATTGGTTAATCAACACAATAGCAATGTCCTCCTTGGTGGTGAACTCTTTGAATGCATCTTCAATTGCCTTAACGGTAATCTCCAAATGGAAAGTGAAGAATCATTAGTTATCAAAGGTGTTATAGGTGAACTATGGATTCACATAAAAATCATCACCATCATTGACGTCTTATCCTAAAAATTTGGGGTCAGCCAAACAAATGGCTTTTCTCCATTAAAATTTTCCCAAAGCCCCATCTTATGTTATCGAAAGAGAACTCATATTTGCTTTCCCTATCTCAACCTACATTTTGTTAAGTCTGCCTCTCGCTCTTTTAGATATTCATTCTAACTGGTACTGTAATTAGCCTTCGATAAGGTATTCCTACATTTTCTCAAATGTATTCATTTCTAATTCTATTTTTCTTAGTATTAAAAATTAAACACTAGTTTATTGCATTTCCGGGGAGACATATTAAAAGAATTCATAAGGGGGTGTTCTTTGAAGATTTTTTTGATTAGATGGGAGTGGGTTTATAGTTTTTTCCCTGGTGTAGTGTTACTTGTTCTTGTTTGGTATCTTGTATTTGGGTTGGTCTTCGCGACCGTCCTCCCTTCAGGGTTTTCCAATATAATTTTCCTCATCATAAAAAAAATCTGGTGACTCAGCATGCCTGGCACTAACTTGTGATCATTTCAGTCTTAGCCAAGTCAAATGCCAAAAGTGATAATTTGATCCTTGGAAACAAGCAGGAAAAATCTACTCAAGTGAGCTACAATTAAACAAATATAAAATATTTCTTTAAAGTATATTTGTATTTCTTTTTTTTGATAACCAAGTATATTTGTATTTCAGAAGAACACAAATCACTACAGTAAAATAGGGCTATAGCGACGGTCGTGACCGTCGTTATAGTGAAAAATACCGTAGCAAAAACATGTACCGACGGCCCGGTAGTTGTTGCGCTAGTGCAGGACTTATAGTGACAGCCGATGTTGGCCGTCGCTATAGGGTATCGTTTTAAAAAAAAATGGTTTACTCTTTAGCTACGCTTTTGGCTTTTGGCCGTCGCTGTAAAGGTTTTTGAAGAAAAAAAAAATTTATTTTACACCAACCCCCTCATGTATTGCAGAATATTGGAAATACCCCTAATGTTTTGAAATTGATGACCATGACCCCAATTACCAATATGAAAAGACCCAAATGCCCCACTCTACTAGAGTTCATTGTGTTACTATTACCAGATTATGATACAAGATGAGCTACTAGTTTTACTTTTACATTACAAAAATTATAACTAATTAGTTGCCTTTGCTGAGGTCTTGATAGGATATGAAGCATCCGTACTTATACCACATATTCCCTCTTCATCGGCTATGTCGCACTGCATTCTTATGTAACCTTTCTCACCCCATTATGGTCCCCATGAGTTCTTTACTATCCAATACTTGGTCCCATCTAGAGTTGCTCCATAGCCCACGATCGCCACCCCATGATCTAGTTCTTTGCCACAATCTCCCGTGAATACGCCCTGTGATCATAGTCAAGTTGATTCATGCATATAAATTAAATTCAAGGTTTATACTAAAGCACATTAAATCAGTTTATACCAAAGGTTTCGGATTCACAATTTATAGCAATATTTATATGGATGATCCACAATTGTAGCTCCTTGCAAAGTTGTAATTCAAATGCAATGAACAAACATAGATATTGAGATAGGACTGCAAATTCACGAAGATATGGGCACATTAAAGATCAATATAAAGTAATGTTAAAAGCTTGCAATGTAACTGGACAAGTTAGTAGGTATATGTATGCTCCATCAATTCAGTAGACATCCACCTTTCCCACCAAAGTAATTCAATTTCTCCCCAATACACATCAATTTCATTGTTTCATAATCAAGAGTTTAGATTGGAAACTTACAATGAGTAAGACAACAGTTTCAAGGGCATGAGCCTCTTTGAATGTTACATAAGCAATGCAAGCATATTCTCCAGATCTGTTTATAACAAAAGGAATTCACCCGTCATGAAAAAATACAATTACACACAACGCATTTTTTTTTATGGGTAAGCTGGACTTGAACCCATGACCTCAAAGTTTTTTTGCAATGCGTCAAACCAACTGAGCAATGGGTCTAAGCCCGCAGACACAACATACATTGGAAATGGTATAAAAGAAAGTGTTTGGTAGTGTTCAAATTTGCATTGCTCCTTTACAACAACCCATTTTGATAGTGAAAATTTAATGGAGGAACCATAAATTTACAAGGCTAAACTAGTTGATCTTCTCATAAATTTACATATTAAGCTCATAACACTAAAAATTGTGACAAAAAATTGAGATAACAAGCTTACCTCCTCATGTGGAGGAGTTGAGAGTAACCAAATCATACTTCCAATGCATCCTACTGTTGTGAGTAACCAGCAGCCGAAGCTATCAGAGTACAACATAAGATGAGATAAACCTGCAAGAATCGAAACTAATTAGATACAAAGTCCCCAAATTAGGTTCCAAAGCACATTAATTAGAACTTGAACAGATTTGGGAAAGAAAAAAGTGAAAATCACATAGATTAATCAGATCTAATTAAAGCGATATACAAATTAATCAAAAGCAAGATTTCAAGATTCTGATTGAAACAAAGATCTGAAATACTGATTCTGATTGAGCCTGTCACGTCAAATAAGTTGATTGAGTTGCCACGTGCCTAAGTCAGATTATCAACACTCTCCTTTTAGAGACAAGATCTAGAACGGCATCCTGTTCCTATAGCATAAGAACAGTGTCTACGTGGCCTGTTTTGGTAGAAGTTTTAATACATTGGACACCTTACCAAGCCTTTTTTGGAAGCAGGTCTTCCCCCATTGTGATAAAGCTTAATTGTTCCATCTGAAAAACAACATCACCTTACTAAAATTTCAAACAGAAAAACAAAATGGGATATGACCATGTCAACCATAGTGTTTTTAATGCTCACAAATACTGGTTCAAAGCCAGATAGTTCTTTGAAAGTGTTCTCTTTTATCATAATTGTAAACTTGCATTATACATAGCAAAGACCTTTGTCAACATCAACCTTTCATTTTACAATTGATTATCTGACTTGATAAATTTATACTAAAGAAGGTGAGAAAAATGCTTACAAATTGAACTGAATTAGGGAAAAAAAAAACAAGAGATTGATATAACGTTATGTGCATCAAAAACAGAAACAAGGAAAGGCAACCAAACAACAACTACCCAGAAAGAACAATCCAAATACACAGTTCTATTACACAGTCAAAGAAGACCACTTTTGACTTCTCGAACATTTTGCTTCAAAGGCATAACGAACCAAAGACAACAAATCCAACCCATATTAGATATGATAGAAATCGATTTAAAAAAGATGAGAAATCGACAAATTTAAGAAAGATTGGCCGGGGGGGGGGGGGTAGGTTCAGCAATGTTTGTAAGAGAAATACCACCTAATGAGACCTTTGCTACTTCTTCTTTTTTTGGGGGTTGAATAGGTAAAATCCCACATCGGATGTTAAGTCTTGTGTCTCCATATTTTCTTTCAATCACTTTGATCTTCCTCTTGCTTTTAGAATCCCCGACTTGTATGTTCCTCATCACTAGTGTTGTCCTTTATCTTCGTAACATGACCAAGTGTCAAGCCATCTCAATCGACTCTCCCAGGGATGAAGCTAGTAAGGAGCTGGTGGGGGCAATTGCCCCCACAGAACTTTGAGACATTTCTATATTTTCAACTAATTATAGAACTTTGAGACACTTCTATATTTTCAACTAATCCATATTCATCTTCTTTCACCTTTGGGTCCAACTCTAGGTTTTAAGGAAAGGGTTTTGCCCCCTTAAAAGGCTAATGCCTTATTCCAAGAGATGTTGAAACTTACACCTTAGGCTAATGGATGTTGCAGAGTAGTGTCCAGAAGTATAGGTAGATGATAAAAAGCTCTAAAAAATAATTTATTAGAAATCAGCAGCGCTAACTCCAAAAAGGTGAAAGAAGATGGTCTGGTCTGTGCAAGTAATTGATATATGAATCCCTCTGATTGTATAACAAGAGCACTGCAATTTGAAATGAGATCCTTATGAACCTCCATTGTAATATTTTGGTTCCTGCAAAGGTAATGTTGCAACAGACGTTTAGTCTGAACATCTCAGTTTTCCCCAAACAATTTTCTGAGATAGCAGAGGAAAACAACCAAGTGCAATTGAAAATAAAAATAAAAATCACTCCACTCTGTTAACACAATTCTAAATAGATTCATCAGTAGGAAAATGTCAACTATTTCAAGACAAGCCAAAAGATGTCAATATTTTGTTCCAGTCTCCATTCCATAAAAACCTTTCAACCATTGAATTCACTTGTGTGAATGAAAAAAGCCATAATAGATGTGTTTAGAATACAAATGAAAGAGTGGGCTAACAGGAAAAGCAAGAAAAATGTAAAACTGATAATTGACAAATGTATTTATGCTACAAAATGCAAGTGGAATTATGAATTATTCTTACCACACACAGCCTTCAGGGTTGGACAGCCTGTGACAACCAGAAATAAATACTCACAGATAGTGTGCAAGCCTATATAATTGAGAGGTGTACAGTAGTATAGGAATGTATAATAAAAAAAGGCTTTTTTATGAAAGAAAACTACTCACAGAGTCAAGGCAGCAATAAGGTCATTGTAGGTGAAGCTTAATCCGGCATTGCATTTGGTGAGATTCCCAGTAGCATTTGGCATCAGCCCCAATGGCAACGACATCGGTTCCTACAACTCCTGAAAAATTATATCATAGGACACATGTTATCTAAATGCCTATGCAATTTAAATGCCAAGATATATATAATACATCTTTATATTATATCACAGGACACATGCTATCCAACAACTAGTTCAGCATACAATTATAAAATTAGAACCAATTCTACATTCCATCTCAAGCTTTGCCAAGATGTTGATTAGATCCAAGATTTTAAACCTTAATTGGAAAATTCTTTTGAAATCTTTGAAAATTGGCAGAAAGCAATAAAGACAATAAGAAATTCCTTGAGGCAAACATGATCTATCCCATAGTATTATAACTTCTGAAAAGAAATTCCTAGCTACAACATTCAAAATAAGATAAACCATGTCAAGTGAAAGAGCATACAATCACGCATTGCTTGCATTTCAGATTTGAGCAGTTCCTCTTCTGCATAGAATGCATTACTGTGAACATTATTGTTCCCTGGTTCTTCAACTTGAACATTCAACTCAACCACCTATAGAAATAGACAATGCAAAACTATTAATATCATTTTAATAATGATAATGGCTCACATATGGCACTACTTCATTTTACAACGAACTACTTGTCTTGACCAACGTAATTCTGCCTGCAATAAATACAAGATTTGGCCTAACCTTGACCAACGTAATTCTACCTGGCTGAGTTTCTTTTTGTCTAAATTTCTTCAAACAATCTATCAAAGGAAAAAAAGATTTAAAAATTTCTATAAAGAGACCGAATGAACCATCTAAAATAACCTCACTTAATATCAGAATTACAAATGATTCACATGTAATGTCTAAAATAACCATATAAAATAACCATACTTAATATGAGTTTCTTTTTTCAACTTATCAAAGTTGAAAGTCAGACCGAATGTGTTTTAAAAACAGAACCGAACATTGGACCAAAAGATTATCAAATTGATTAGTTCACAGGAAAACCGTGGTTCAATTTTGTTAAACAGATTTACTGTACTTAAAAATTAAAAATATTTATACTTTTTTCCTACAATTATCTTCCTTAAATTTCATTAAAGGGTAATATTACAAAAATAGAAGACTTAAGAATCAAATCCATGGTTCAATTCAGATTCGATTTCACGTGTAAATCGAAACCTACATAAAACATTGGGTAGGGTCTACCTCAAACATATTGTTGAGAGAAGTACGATCAATGAATGATAACTAGGAGCTTTATTATTGCTGATGAAGAACATAAAGATCTTCAATAGTTTTGAATGTTTTCTAATCTATTTTCATGAAATTGGTGTAAGAATTCAAAAAAAAAATTCAGAAATCATGAGTAATTGACTCTTACGAATAGAATCTTTTCAAATCCAACTTATTATTCCACATGCAGAATATGTATAAAAGAGTAATTACAAATCGAACCAAATTTTCTGAATTTAAATCGAACCAAATTTTTGAAATTGGGATTTAGGATTGAAATCGAACCAAAATTGAATCAAAGCTGTAGAAATTAGGATTATACAGCAAAATCAACAAAATATCAACAAAAATCCGGGGTTTAGGGATCGATTGGACATAAAAATTAACAAAAATATGTAGCAAAACATACCTTAATTTTCGGGAGGCCGAGATCAGATCGGATCTGATTAGATTGAACCCTCACGCGTTTGAGAGATCAAGATAGAGAGAGATCGACAGCGAGGCAGAGAAGTTCTATGTCGAATAAATCCTTAATTTGAAGATCAACGGAGAAAGAGTGTTCGAGTTTCAGCGGCTTGAGATCTTCGAGCTTGTGATCTTCGAGCTTGAGATCTGTTTCAAACGAGATCTTCAAGTATGAGACAGAGGCTTCGAGTTTTAGCAGAGATGAGAGAGAGAGAGAGATTGTTCGAGTTTCAGCGGAGATGAGAGAGAGACAGAGATGAGAGAGAGAGAGTGTTTGAGTTTCAGCGGAGATGAGAGAGAGATGGAGATGAGAGCTAGAGTGTTAGAGTTTCAGCAAAGATGAGAGAGAGACTTCGAGCGGAGATGCGAGAGAGACGGAGATGAAAGAGATAGAGTTTTCGAGTTTCAACGGATCGGAGATGAGAGAGGCGGAGAGTGTTCGAGTGTTTGAGGAAGAGAGCTCGAGTTTCAGTCAATAAAATCTTTGTTATAGCCCACTTTTCTTGTAGTGAATTCCCCTTCCCCCCACAAAAAAAAAAAAAAAATACAGCCACGGTGAGGAAGATCCATAGTTCAAAAATCAGAATATATAAAGCATAATGAATGAAACACATGCAATGTGGGGTGGGAATAGATGTCAAAACATATTTAAATGGAAAGAAAATCCATATTGTAGAATTCGAAATGCTGGTCGCATGCATTTGCCACCAGCCTAAACTAAACGTGAAGAAAAGAATCTGAACTAAACGTGAAGAAAGACTTTTGGCTTTTAATGTTTACCATACAATAGAGAATGCATCAGCCTAAAGGCAGAGGAGATGTCCATGAAATATTTTTAATAAGAAAAAATATTACTAATGGCGCTCGGGTTTGACAAGTGATTCTAAGGTCAAACTTTTGCTTACAGGAAATATCAGAACTTCGAGTAAATAAAATGGAAAAGCATGCAGTTTCATGGTATATATAGAACCTCAATTCCAATTATATGGTATATTCATACCCAGTTTGTGATGGACTACAGCAAAGGGCAATGTGACAACAATGTCTACATTTTGGTTATCACTAAACATGAAGATACCAAAAGCCATTTGGATTTAGAAATTTGATTCTACTTACGACATCTTATGATGAAGGCATCTTTTAAGATAAAAAGAAAAATCCTTATGGGATATTTGTTCCACAATGAGTTTCATTACATTCTTCTACAATGATTCCTTCAATTGTATATCCACAAAAGGGATGGCCTCTTAAATAATAATTTGCAATTAAACTTGACCTTTTTTTTTTTTTTTCTCTTCTTTAACTTTTTTCTTGTGGATTTGCCATGGAAGTTGGCATACACAGCGTAGAATTTCCTATTTTTAAGAATTTTTTAAAATAAATCCATTGTAAGCTATTAAGAACAATTTAATGTGTCCAGATATTTGCTAAAACCATTAACCCTATACCTGTAAAAAAATGTTGATCTGAAGGAATGACAACTAAATGCAGATGTCAACTGCATGAATAATTTAAACAACAACTACATAAAGGAATACTATGTGAGTTGGATGAAAACTTCATACAGAACTAGATATACAGACTACAGCTAGTGCTAAGAGGCTAATAAGTCTCATGGTTACACAATGGATAATACATAGAAAAGATTCATAAAGGCTCATAAGCATTCTCAAGTCAACAATAAGGTAGTTTGTCTTTCTGCGCAAATCAACATCACTGACTCCAGCTAACAAGAATCCAGTTATAGTGTCCTGCATCAAATAAATAACTTATTGGATAGGCTCCACAAACTAGTACAACGTGATCTAATTGCACCATGATTACAATTTAAATGTTAGCAAACTTCACGTTTGATGTTTATACAGTTTGACCCACGATGAAATCACAATTATATATAGACTATTGGGCGGACATTGCTTTTCTAGCAAATCAATGAAGGCCGCATGTGTGGAATCATGTTTTGCAACAATATAATCTCCATAAATTTAGAAGGAAAAAATCTAAGACACTCTTCACATATAATCCAAAGACAGTCTACTAATAGCATAGCTTTATGCATGGCACATTCAGGATGCAATGGACAATAAGGCCCGCCATTTAATGATTTCAACCTAAGAGACCAACTACACAAAAATATTTGTCAAAAAATCCTGAATGCCTCAGCCCTAGAACTGTTGGCTATCTACTTCAATTGCCAAAGCTGACAAGCCCAAGAGAACACAATTCAGACATTATTTGAGTTAGACAAATACAAGTAAGGTTCATTGCCAATTTGCTATTGTTTCTTTGGAGTTGAAAAAATTTGAGAGAGAGAGAATTTATTTTAATGTTTCAGCATATCAGTACTTCAAGGTTTAGAAAATATCTACGAGGTAAAATGCAACATATATATCTAAGGCCATGCTATTACTCTACTCTAATAATACAGTTTTGGGGTTTGGGCTACAAATTTGTGTACCAATTCCTCTCTATTTGGTGCCGAATCCAAAAAATCGAAAGGAGGTATCCCTTATGTTTTGATTCCTAAAGAAGCTTTCCTCAAATCCTTAAATGCGGACTCACAGACATCTATCCTGAGTTATTCTTCTCTCTGCGTCTAGTATTTTCTTCAAATCGTGTCCAATCCTATACCCTCGTAATATTTTCAACCTATTTCAACCTTAAGACATATCCCTAGGTTCTTAAACTCTAGTATACTTTCCTTCAATAACTGAATATACTAGTATATCACTATTTCATTGTTTAAAAAACAATAAAGATTAATTTAAAAACAAAACAGATTTGGTGTACAAATAAGATGAAAATTAACTTGCAATTGAAATAAAAACAAAAAGTAGAGATTGAAAATATAAGAAAGAGGACTTAGAGAAGTCAATCAAACCTTTGCAAATCATCCATAATATAGATTAATTCTAAAAATAACTCAATCCATGGAGCAAGTCATTGCTCATGGATCGGAAGGTGGAGCAATTAAATCATCAAAAGTAACCAAAAGTTATTCATAAAAATCCTAATCTGATTGAGATTGCCTAACTTATATTCCGATTCTTCACAGAGTATAGCCGTTCTTGAACTTATCTAAGTAATGACTATCAAAGTTGAATCAGAAATATAAGCTAGATTACATTAATTAGAGGAGAGTTTTCAGAATAATTAACATGTAAGCAAAGTAAGAAATTAACACTACATTAGAGAGATGAATTTGCTCTGGCATTCTTGACTTCTCTAAGGAGAGTCTAACCACTCATTCCAGGGTTCATAGTTGCAGTAATAAAGAAAATGACAGATGAAGAAGATGAAGTAAAAGAAAAAAGAGATGCAACTTGATTCCTTCTTGAATGATTCTCCAAAAGAGTTACAAAAGAACTAATGGATGAAATCACTCTTGATGTTCTCACTACAATCAAGAGTTCTCTCAAAGAACAAAGAAAACTACAGAGAAAATGAGAAAATTGCAGAACAAGAGAGAGACCTCCTCTTTGAAATCAACCCTCCAATTTATAACATTCGTATTCGGGTTATCGGGTTGATTTGGAGGATGATTTGATTCGAGAGAACCAGGTAGTTACAATGGCCGAAGCATTTGGAAACTTGTGTACAAATCTCGAGGAAAAATTTCTCAAGATCACCGCGGAGCACCAAGGCCTAGCCTCGGCACGGTGACATGGCAAGTTTTGTTGCTCATCTTCGGTACTTTTCTCCTTTTTGCTCGCACATTGTAACCGACTTAGTTAGTTGTTTGGTAACTTCCACGTGTACTTTATTTATCTGCAATTAGCAATAATATCTCATTAGCTCTATTGATTTTAATAAATAATTTAATTTTGCAATTAGTTATAGGAACTAACATTTAAAATGTGATAGAATCCGAGAAATTACGGTCCCAAAATCACATAATTGGGACCTTATCACCACGCCAAGGGGTGTATGGGGGTTTGTATTAGAGGGGGGCATTAGAAAATCATTATTCTTATTTAAAATCTCTAGAAGTCATCAGAACAAATCTGGGTTTTTTTTGAAAAATATGCTGTTCAAATATGTTCAAGTGATCCATAGTATGAGTTCATACATCCAATGAGAAGGATTTAGTCATGATCGGATTACAAAATTTTAAAATAAATAAATAAAATAGGTTGATCCAAAAATCAAATAACTTTTTCTTTTTAAAATTGAGGTATTCGAGTCTCTAAGAGAGCCCGACTAATCCTAAGGGCACGAGCAGTCTCTTCTCACAAGCATCAAGTTATTAATTTATGAGACAAATCTCTAAGAATGGCTCCTAAAGGAGAATTCAAACTCAAGACCTCCACTTCCTAAGTCCCCAACTCCAAATCTTGGCCATCTCACCAACCCTTGGAGTTTAAAAAAATAAAATAACTTGGCCATATGAGATGAGTTGATCAATTTAAAGACATTAAAACTATCATAATTTCAATCCCATCAAGTAACAAGTTGAAAGCGCCCTCGATCCGCGGGGTGCGCGGATCCGCTTTTTACTTTTGAGGTTTGGGAGTCGCAACCTAGTTATTACGGTCTAGGAATCGAACATTGACTCTAAACGGATAAAAATAACTAATCTACTTAAAAAATAACTGAGTTCGGGGATCAAATTCCGGGGTTGGAAGGTGTTAGGCACCAACCTCGCCCAGCAAACGCCGGTCTCTACTAATTCCCAAATAAACTACATTGCTAAAAGACCTAAGTAATAAAAAAATAAATAGGAAAATATGGATATCTTTCCGAAGACAACGGTCTTGTTCCCTCAGATCTAATAGAATAGTTCTTTGTACAGTACTTTTCGCTTCGTTCTATCGTTGGATTCGCTTCAAATCTCCAAGGCAAGGTATCTCTTTCTTAGATCTAGATTCTTCAGATTTGTTTATAGATTTCCAGGTGTTTTTGAAGGGCTTCTAGGTATTTTTCGAGCTAAAGTTGAGGTATGGGTGTTAAATAAGGAGTTAGGACTTCAAAATTAGGGTTTATGGGAGACTAGAAAAACTTTTTGACCTACTTCTCTTAGGGTTTATTCTTGGATACGAAAATAAGGTGTAGGGACCCCTATTTATAGATTTTTTAAGTGTTTGTTTAGATAGAATTAGTATTTAACTATAATTATTTTAGTTAGAGTTATATTTTAATTAGAATTATTTTAGGTAGAGTTATATTTTAGTTAGAATTCTATTAAATAGAGTTATTATTTAATTAGGATTGTTAAATAAAATTATTATTTAATTAAAACTCTATTAAGGTTTTGAGTTTTGGTCTTATTTGATTAAATTTAAGATTTTGACTTTAGTTTTACTTGATTGACTTTAATATCTTAACTTTAGTCTTACTTGATTGACTTTAATTTTAACTTTAGTCTTACTTAATTGAGTTTAATATCTTGGCTTTAATCTTACTTGGTTGACTTTAATTTTTTTGGAGAATCTCTCTTTATTATATCTTTAATTCTTTGGACCCCCAAATAGAGGGGTCCTTGAATAAATATCTTGGCAACCCTCAACAATTTTGCCTGAGAGCCTGATTGATCGATTTTTTTTTTTTAATTTTAAATTAATTTTTTTAATATTTCACTTTAATTTTTAATGTTTTATTTATTAATTTCAAAAATTTTAATTATAAAAATTGTAAAATTATTGTTTTGCCCTCGGAGATGACTTTTTACATTTTAAGTCGTTTTTCAACGTTCCAGGATGTTTTGGAATCTATTTTTTGTAAGGAATTCAATGAAAATGTTGGTTTTTATCATTTATGAAATTTTTTGTGTGGAATGGTCGTGAACTTTATGAGGGATATTTTCATAATTTTATCAAATTCTATGAAAATTGGTGAAATGATTTATTTGATTTCGATTTGTTGTTTTATGTGTTTGAATGGATTTTCCTAAGCGTAACGTAGGCTCTAGGGATATTTTAAGATTAGCGGTATTTTGGTAATTTAGTCATTTTTTAGTGATTTTTATCGTGACGCTTCTTTTTATCTGAAAAATAATGATTTCTAAGCTTTTGGGGTTATATTTTCCTAGCGTAGCGTGGTTTCTACAGTTTTGTTAATTTGAGATACTTCATCCGGATTTCTGAAACATATCTGATAATAAAATAAAACATTGGAATAATCATCCATCATTGGGAACCGTTGCAATCGGGTTGACGAGTTGATTAATCAGGTGAGTGCAAAAATGGGGTGTCTACACAAGTTAAGGGTATAATTGGGAAATTAAACTCTTCGAGAGTTTAGAAACAAAAATATCATTAATTCTATGTTGGGAATTAGACTTTGGATTGATCAATTCTCTAATAACTAAAGCATGTTGTAAAATACCAAATTTTGAACTATGATCTAGATTGGAGCCCTATTTTGGTGAAAACTATTATCAAATAATTTCAAATGGTTTCGAAAAATGCATTAGTCTAATTCTTTTATACAACCCGAATACTAACCCAAGCCTGGCCGAAACCTGCTCATTGATAACCTTACGTATACACCCCAGCTTCAAAGATATCCATGTGAGTCAATGGTAGCTCATTACTTTTGTGTGTCGGGACATAAATTTAGAGAGTTACTATTGCCATACCAACTATGTGTAGTTCTTTGGTTATTTACATGGGAATTGCAGTGGTGTTAATAAAAGTTGGTGTGGCAATAGCAGCTTTCAAAATTTAAGAGGAACCAACAAATACATACTCCTCTCGAGGGGGTAAAGTTCTATATGGGAATTGTTGTGGCGTTAATAAAAGTTGGTGTAACAATAGCAGCTTTCTAAATTTAAGAGGAACTAATAGATATTCCTTTCGAGGCAATAAAGACAAGGAAGGGGCACTACGTCATAATGCGCTAAAAACGACTGCCCCTAGAGTCGGAAAAAGAGTCGTTTTAAAATGAGTGGTTTTTTAAAAGCGATAGACCAAAACAGTCGGAAAAAATGACTGTTCAAACTGTAAAATAGGGATATAGCGACGGTCGCTTACCGTCGCTATAAGGTATTAAAAAAAAAAATTATTTTACACCTGCCCCCCCCCCCCCCCCCCCCCCACCTCACATGTTGCTAAATATTGGAGATACCCCTATGTTTTGACGTTGATGTCCTAGACCCTAACTAACAGCATGAAAAGATCCAAATGCCCCTCGTCTTCAACTTTCATAAATCTAACTATTTTCGAAACTACCTACTGTAAATTATCTATTTTTAGAAGGTAAAATCAAACAATTATACAAATCTAACATGATCCCATTTAGATCCATCCTAGGTTTTTTGTTTTTTATTTTTTTCTTTTCTTCTATTTTTTATTATTATTTGCAGAGCAACAAATCCATCCTAAGTTAAACATGGAAAATAAATAATCTTGTGTAATAGACTCCTCAAATAATCTTGGATAACTAATTCAAATTATACAGACCCGATCCACCAGCTGAACGATTTAAAGCTGTCGAGATTTCCAGTCTAACTGAACGATGTAACTCCAATTGCATGTCCATGCAGACTTCCAACATCCTCTGCATGTGGCTCATCCCTTGTTGAAGCCTGGCCATGTCTGCCCTCAAATCATTAATGAACTCCCACTCCTGCGTCAAATCAACACCCACATTCAGTTCAAACTGAAAATCACAAAGAATAATTCTAAAAATCATTCAGTTGCATTGCAATATGTCAAAAAACTGAGCTATGAATCGAAGCCTGAAGTTTAAGTAATCAGTAAACCTTCAATATAAAAGTTCTAAATACAGTATTGAAAGTAACTCATATGCTTGGATTTTATAGATGACCTTTAAAAAGTACACATTCACACAATGATTCATATGTTGGAAAACAAAGTATTAGTGTTTAGAAGAGATGAGAACGATAAACTTACTTTAAAAATAGGGCAGTCAAGTGTTAGTGTTTCATATTCTCCTCCTTCACCACATACATTTATACCATAGAGCCTGCAATAACATAAAGAAATGAAAACCCCTATTTATGGCATAAAACAAATAATACAATCCAACTTGACATACTCTTTCAATTGATGCAGATGGTGTTGCAGGTATGCAATCTGTTTTACTAAGTCTTTAGAATAAAACTTCGATGATAATGAGCATTATATAATCTAGTAACACCTTACCATGAGGAAAATAACATCAAATGGACTAAGTTGAAAATAACAATATGGTATTTTATTATACTTAAAAAATAAGACATCTAGTACACTTCCCATTTTCAAGATATATAAGTACTAACATACCTGAAGAAGCAACTTGTATTTGGAGTTGACCAGAAAAACACTAAACGCTCTGTGCAGCAAATTTTCAGCTTCTACCTTTTCCATCAAATGACCTGGGCAAGAGTAGACCAGATGGGCAATGAAGGGAACAAGTAAATAGTTTGTCATCAAGGAGAGAACATATAAGTGTCATCATAGTAAATAAGAGAAGTAGAAATTATCCAAAGTGATTTTTGTATAATCATTTCTATATGAATTAGAGGGTTGGAGAACTTTTCTTCATGCATACATAAATACATACATATGTACTTCCATATATACATTTCACATATGTATTTTAATAAGATACACAAATGTGATTGTTTTTTTTTTTTTTTTTTATCATTGACCATGCATGGCACACAAACTAAAGAGAGAGGCAAGTTTATGGTATGGGATGTATGTCTTATACTGCTTAGTGCTCCTTTACTGAACTAATGGTTTTATACCCAATTGGTCGAAATTCATTTGTTCTTCTGTTAGTCAAATTGATCTGAAAATGGAGAGAAAAAGAAACACACAAACTAAAAAGTTAAAAACACAAACAATTGTAGAGAGAAGAGAGAGACCAATCCAAAGCCTAACCAAGTAGAACTCTAGAGAGAGACCCATTCTTGAGTTTTATCTGCTTGGTGCTAGTGGGGCTCCCCTACTTTTGTCCTCCTTTCAGCAGTACCCAACTCACTATCTTACCTCCATATACTTCCCCATATCACAAGTTACCAAAAAAGACTAAAATACCCCTTTCCCCCTCTCCCCCCTCCCTCCAAAAACATAGCAAAAAGAAAAAAAAACAAAAGAGAGAGAGAGAGAGAGAGAAATATTATAATTACCTGACCTTATCTTTTTCCAAAAACTAAAAAGATAAAAAAGAAAGAAAGAATCAATCTTAATAATCTATGTGGTTAAAGTTTCATCTCTTTCTAGCAACTGAACAGGCAGGCCTATACATACTTCAACAAAACTATTTAAACTCCAAGCTTCCATCATCCAAGAATTTTAAACTTGCATCACCACTCTTTCAAATCAAATTCCTATTCCATCTGTTATTTCCTAATATTTTTCAATCATGTTGAATCTTTGCTTCTTGTTCTTATTCTTGCTATCCATTTCTACGTAAAACCGAGTTCCCCTACTACAGATTCTGTAATTTTTTAGATCTGGGTATCCCATAATTACCACAAAAACTGACCTTGAAACCAAATTCTGAAATGGGTTGGATTCAGAATTACAATGGGTTCCGTAAACCATCATTCACATTTGTAACTTGCATGCTTGAATTATCTATATGCGCAAACAAATCGAGTTAATGAACCTTAGCGAACCAAGAAACAAATTATCTCTGCCTACCCCTACCAACTGGGTTCGTTCTAGAGTGGCAAACTGAGAACCTGAATCCAAATTTGAACCAACGAACCAAGTAATTTAGGTTAGGACACATTTAGAAATGAACTAGTAGTTAAGATTGACGGATGAATAATACCCAAAAGAAACCATCTCAGTTATCTAGGCCCAATTATACATAAAGATGGAGAAATTGCAAGGAAAATATATTTAACAATCAAACTAAGGAAATCCTTTTACAAGGATTTAATTCATGATATAGTTAAATTCCAAAATACAAATCATGCTGCCAAAATAGATTCATGATGAGCCACATCCTCTGCATGTTGGTCATCCCTTGTTGAAGCCTGGCCATTATAGAAAGAAGAAAAAAAACGCATAGAAAACTCAAATTCTATTTTTGAACATGTACAATATCAAATAATAAAACTAAGACAAATATATAATCAAAACAAAACTGATTTTCCATCAAAGGACGGTAATTTACTTGAAGGTTCTTTTGCTTTCAGCATCCTTCGGAGCCTCTTCCACAAATAATGCATCAATTGCTCTACTTGAGCTGTATCTCGTAGATTGAAATAGAATTCAAATATAGTAATACAAACATAGCTCTACTTGAGCTCTATCAACTTTCAAAGTACTTCTCCAGAAGTCTAATTTATGAGATGTCAATTTCCATAGATTACAAAATCTTTTTTATGTGTTAATGCATAACCAAATTTCATACATAACTACAAAAATGAACTTTAAAATTTATTAACTTTTCACCCATTCTTCCCTTCCCCAATGACAATAGGATTTCTATTTTACTCCAAGTGCTACGTTTTAATAGAATACGAATGGTTGTATATGTAACTTGGGTTATGATGCATCAAGTAGCTTCTAAACCAAAAATATTGTACTATAAAACTGATACATCAAGGATACACAAATTGTTACAAATACAACAATCAATGTTTGTAAGCTTCTTCTAAGAATGTAAGCTTCTTCTAAGAATGTAGGATGAAATTTAGGTTACGACCTCTTTGGCCTATCTAAGAAGTCAACTAGATTTTGAACATTATGCATTCATCAGGTAGACTTGGACATACATTTCAACTGTAACAATTAAGAACAAATGCATACAAGTGACGGATGAATGCTAACCAGGTCAAAATAGGGATTTGGCCTTATGTACCTTTATTGGCCCTGTCTTCTTGTCAAGCTCATATTTTAGCTTACTTCCTTTTATTATCTCAACAACCTATTCCAGATGAATAAAAGGGTTATGAACCAGTTAACCAACCTCATAAAGGGTAAAACTTAAGTAGAAAAATTATAGTGTACTGAAATTGTTTCATATACTTCTTTAGACGGGAAAAATGGCTATCAAGAAACTAAAACCTGTTTGGGCAGCTTGAGAAAGTCCATTGTCCTTGGTTACAGGTATTGTGGGGTAAAATTAAAATGCTCTTTTCTCATTCCAAAGAGAAGAAATGTGGTAGTTTGTATTATGCTTTATGTAAGAAAATTAATTAGTTGAAACCCATGGTCTCACTTAATGGTTTCTTACTTAGATCCTTATAGTACATTACTGCACTTAAAAAAAAAACTTATGCACTTGATAAAGATCACTGAGCAAACACATATACAGTTAACAACAGAAGGGGCTCCAGAGCGTGCACATGAAATTTGAAAAGATAATCAATATTGATATGTTGTTTAAATTCAGATCTCAATCTATGAATCATGAAGACAATCAATATCTAGGTACCAATCTCAATATCATGCCAAGGATGCGCAGCTACAGATCTCCTTGACAAGGATGGAAGGATCCTAGCATTCAACTGTGCAACTGGACGTTTCTCAGGAGCTTCATTTCCATTTGCCTCGTTACTCATTTTCTGACCAGATTAAAAAAAATCAATATGAAGTGTTAAAGTGAAAGGGCCAGCACTCAAGGTTTTCTTTTAATTATGAATAATGTGCAGCAGTTCAATGCAGTTGAAAATGATAGGTTTCTCAACCCAAATCTTTTCAAAATAAGTTATAATATCCAGTTGCTGTTAATGTCAGATAGCAAGAAAGAAAACTCATAATGAGATACCAACTTGAACAATAATAACAACAAAGCCTTATTGAAAAATCCAATTAGATACTAATAAAAAAAATCCTAAAGAACAATGAGCATAAAATATGTGTGGCTAAGAATATAATGAAAATAGTACTAAAATAAAAGATAATAATCTATTAATCAGGTTGTTCTTTTATAGTGCTAAAATGTGAAAAAGAGGATTAAAGATATGTAAATATATTACCCAAACTTAATGAAATGGAAGTTGATATACATCTCCAATTGATGACAATGATTAGGACTCATTTTGCAAAATACATCATAACTGAAGGTTTATTCTACTTATTATCGTGTTCACAAGGTTAGTTGATTAATTAGAAGTGATCATCTTTACATGCTGAAACTGGAGAACAATAAATGACATACTCATAACTCTTACACCAAAGCCATTTTGGGATGACTTTGCATCATGTAAAGCTTCCACAAAAAAAAATTATGGACTGCATGCCAAATAAAATGAAGGGCTTTACCTTAAGGTTGAAGATAAGGGTAATTTGGTGATTTTAATAGCACTTTAAATGCAAGTTTTTGTCTTCATGGACATGGACTTTGAATACATATCCTCCATCTGGAAAATGTTTCATTATATATGTTTGTAGGTAGATGAAGTCAGAAACTAGAAGAGCTTTCAAAGGTCGTCAAGGTGTCCAATTTGCTTAAAAAGGAACAAAGAATCAACAACCTATTTATTCTTGCCATTATCCTTTGCTAATGAAATCCGGATTTTTTTTCTCCAATATTTTTATTTTTTGTTTAGGAGTTAAACCTGTAGACATAAACAGGAAACAACAGAAGGTGACAGTAGTTGGGTATGTTAAGGCAAACATGGTCTTGAAGAAGGTTCAATCAACAGGAAAAAAGCTTCAGATTAAGATTTCTTCACAAAACTAAATTAGATGATGATTTTATAATTATATCAATTAAACAACTAACATCCGAGAATATATAGCATTTTGAAATCCTAAATTAATTAAGGAAAATCAGAGATTCAATAAAAAACTTTAACATACCACAAGATTCGATCACAAATCAAGCAAAGAGAGGGAGATCGAACAAAGCCCTAAAATTTTTGATCAAACGCTGATCGATTTTGCCCTAAAACTTGCAAATCGAAATTTGATTGTGTCTTCAAAATCACAGATTCTGTGAGTGAGAGATCGAGCGAAGATATTTCAATCAAACGCCGATCGATTTCTTTCCAAAAAAAATTCCAATTGAAACTTAAAGATTTAATCTTCTTCTTAAAATCAAGACAGAGTCGAGTAAGAGAGAGATAGATGAGAGAGAGAGAGAGACAGACAGATAGATTCGAGAGAGAGAGAGAGAATCGATCGGATTCAAGAGAAAGCGAGAAGACAGACAGTCGAGCGAGAGAAGAGAAGAAATCCCACCGATCATGAAGTAGAGAGAGAGATAATCGAGAGCAGTCGAGCGAGAGAGAGAGAGAGAGGAGAGACAGAGTCGAGTGAGAGAAGAGATGAAGTTCGAGCTTCTGTAAACAAAGGTTTGAAAGTAATTTTCTTTTAGAGTGGATATTGGCACCCCAACTTTTACTTATTATCATCAAACGACGTTTTAACGACAATTAAAAACTGTCGCAATGAACAACAGCCTTTAGTAGTCGTTTTTAGAGCAATTGTAGCGTCGCCAATAACGTAATATGACGTAGTGGGGGTAGCGATCCCTATGATTTGAACCAACTTTACAGCCCAATTTGGTACATTTTAAAGCCTTACGTAAATAGCTCCCTACGCAATTGGTTTGATATAATAGCTCCCTACACTATTGGTTTGATATAATAGAAGAGTCGTGCTGGAGAGACCTCAAGATTGGACCTCATATCACACATCTAGATATGAAAGTGGATCGGAATCATAGATACTTTTCATTCATATCTTGAGGAAAGTATCTATGGTTCCTATATTTTCACGTCAAGGTGTGCGATGTGAGGTCCAATCTTGAGGTCACTTCAACACTAATCATAATAGAAATCCAATTCAATAATATGTGAAAAACTATATGAATTGTATTATATACTTATTTAAATATGAAATATATGCATTCATATTGTTCATAAGATTTGAATCATTCCACCAAAAAGCTTTCGTTGGATCAATTCAAAATTGATCTAATCCAATTCGACCCATTTACCTATAATTAGCAATTCCAAGAGAATGACTTTGATTCCAAGCCCATAAATCAATAGCGCAAATACCACAGCCGCAAATAGAATATTTTTTTTGTTCTCACTGACAAGAAAAAATTGTGATGCCTCCTACAAATGCCTTGTAGTGCTCTCATATGCATTCACCAACCTCATGAACATTTAAACTATATATCTCTTTTGATGGAAGTTTAAAAAAAATAAAAAAATAAACAAATAAACAAATAAACAAATATGAGGAATCATTCATGAAAACTACTAAAATCTTGATGCAATCACACAAAGAAACACAAAGATTTTACATTGATTCCACTATGAAAAGAAAACTCACAATTACAGATTATAACCTTTTACCAAAACGAATAATATAAATACCATAAGAAATCTAACTAAGATTTTATATAATATTAGTGAAATTATGAAAATACCATTGGAAAATTTTCTTACAGTACCTTCTTGTAGACAAGTGCTATCAGGCTCCGCAAACCACAACATATAGGTCCAATGATATCATATTAGTAGGGAAAAAAAGGGTTCCCATGCAACATGGTAAATAATGACATCAAACTTTTAATTTTCTACAAATTTCATGTATGTTTATTTATTTTTTTGTTTTGTGTGACAAGGATATCTTGACCTAACTAGCAGGGGCAAGGTAACTGGTCTCTTAAAGCACCATATCTCTTCCAAATCCCCCAGATACATCCTCACTTAATGTAGTTGTTTAACGCATCAAATTCAGAGTCCACAACATCTCAATGGTGTTAATAGAATTCGTTTCAATCGAAGTAACACGTTAGTCTATTCAAATGACGGAGCTAGATGGAAAAGCCTTTGTAATAGATCCCCACCTTTGTGATAGAACCATTCTATCAGGGGTTGCGCTCCCACTCTCATACCTTTCAATCCCACTTCTATTAGGGATCCATTTGTTTTGAGAATCTCAAAGAAACATTCTCTCATCTAAGCATTTATTTTTTGTGGAGAATCTCAAACATCATTGGAGCCAAGTGTTTTCCTCGTCAACAATCTCTTCAACATGTCAGTTTTTTTTTTTTTTTTTTTTTTAAACTATTTGACACCATGCAAGTTCAACTTCTTCCCAAAAATCCATCTTTAATCTCACCAAAACATACTTGTCGACCAAGATTCCTTGGTCTTTGATTTATTAAAGATAGTGGCTATTGCCACACTAAATTTTACTATTGCCAGGCTAACTCCTTTGTAAATCTTCAACGAATTGATCATTGGTGCGGCATTTGTAAAAGTTAGTGTGCCAATAGTAACTTTTTTTGCCAGTGGCTTGTCGGCTTCACTTTTATCCCCCCCCCCCCCCCCCCAAAATAAAAAGCTCTGTTAGATGTCAGTGGCTTGTCGGGCTCCACAATTGACATCCACCACATATTATTACATGTAATATTCTCTCTTTCTCTCTATCTTTATCAATTATTCAGGATACCTTTTTATTTATTTATTTAAAGGTGATCCGGCAAAATTGTTTTTAGCTGTACAAAGTGGGCCAGACACTTGTGATGCAATCATGTGCTGGACAATAGTCTTCTTTGTGAGAATAACAGAGAATGATCGAGATGCCCTTGTCTTCAACCTCACTCTTTAATTTTTCACCATCTAGTTATTTGTAATGCAATCATGAACTTGACAATAGTCTTTTTCTTATTTATATTTTTTCAAAATACAGTTTTTGGGACAACTTGACCACTTAATTACTTGATTTCTCCACTAATTCATATTCTAAACATGGTTTCCAAACTCATTCGAGATCAAGAAATATCTCCCGAGTTGTCTCGATATCAAACATGGACAAGATTTAATATCCTGCGTTCATTTTCAATTTTTTTAACAAGACATCTCAGACGTATTGGAAAATTCGTTCGAGATGACTTGACATCTGACATGGATGAGATGAGACACAGAACCTAATTTTAAAACCATGATTCTAAACTAATGAGATGGATGTTCTTATCAAATAAATAGAAATGTTAGAAGTTTTAAAATGGATTGATTTTTTATGAGGTGAACTTTTCACCATTCAAAAACTACTAACTGCTATAAGGCGGAATGTTTGGCCCTTGAATGCCCCCTTAAATTATTACTAAAAGAAGAGAAAATTACTTAATAAACCTAAAGGGATTTTTTATTTATTTTATTTTATATTTTTTGGGGGATGTTAAAGTAGCAGCCCAAGACACATTGTTAGACATTGAACTGATGTGGGGTGTCCATGGTATCATAGATGTTTTCCCTCGTGATCCAAGTGAAAAGCATCCACGGTTTTGTGGACACTTCCATGTTAGCTCAATGTCCTGCACAGTCACTCTTGGACGACATTTACTTGCATAAAGATCAAATATTCAAATAGTTGAGATCAATCTTTGAAACAACTGTCAAGATCGACCTCTTGTCAATGTTTAAAAGTCAGCTATCTTGATGTTTGAACATGAATTGTTAAGATTGATGATCCAAATCACCAGGATCAACTATTTAAATAGTCGATCTCAATGATTTGAATCATTAATCTCGAAGATTGTTTGTGAGGGGCATTAAGAATAGATTTCATCAAAACCTAAGGGTAGTATGTATATCACTAAAAAGTTAAAAAAGTGTTTCACGTAGACTTCCTTTCTAACACATGGACTTCAACTTCAAAGAGTTCTTATTCCCCTCCTAAATAATGGCCATTTCTTACAGCTAGATCGTGATGAGGTCGAAAAACTAAGAGAAACAGAGGAACGAAATTTTTTGCAGACGTGTTTTTCTTCTTTAAGAGGTGACTTTAATCTCTGGGTTTTAGCTCTTTTTTCTGTTTTCAGTTTAGTTTGCTTTTGATTTCCTTCTTGGGGTTGAATTGAGTTGAAGTAGAGAGACCCTTCTTTGGATTTTCGTTAATTTTTCCTTTTTACTGCTTTATAGGGAAGGAAAATGTGTTTTCGGTTGATAGTTTTTTCTTGATTGATTGTTTCTCTTTTGTTCTCTTTTGAATTTTGCATAATTTTAGGTTTTTATCAGTTTTTGTATGTCAAATTATATGGTTGAGATGGTTAATTTGTGATGGTTTAAGATGATATTTGTATAATTTTGGAAGTCACTAAGGAAAGAAAATGTGTTTTGGGGTGATGGGTTTTTCTTGATAGATTGTTTTTCTTTGAATTTTGCATAATTTCAGTATTTGTATGTCAAATCATGTGGTTGAGACAGTTTTGCTCTTGAATTATGTCTGTTGGTGTCATGGTTTTTAAACTCATCAGAGACCGAGACGTATCGCCCAAGTTAACTCGGTATCAGAGCTGAACGAGACCAACTCACAAAGTCATTTTTTGACCGAGATTTATGACTCACGTTCATTTTTTTTATTGGACTCATGAAATGTCTCAAACATATCAGAAAACTAGGCTGAGACGACTCGGTATCGGGCCTGGACAAGACGAGACGAAATACCGAGTTTAAAAACCTTGGTGTACATCATATACATGGTTTCAAAACTCGATTTAACGTCTCATCTCGTCCGCAGACAAGGCCGAGTTGTCTCGAACGAGTCAACTTATCTTCGATGAGACAATTCATTTAACTCGGTTTATATTGATTGATTTACATATATTTAAATTACATCTCTGGTTCCTAGCTACTTTCACATCAAGAAATGCAATATGAGGTTCCAGCTTGAGGTCACTCTAGCACGGCTCTTTATTTATGTAGTAAAAATTTTGATTCTAAAAGAATTAATTATTTTAATCAAAATCCCAGTTGACTCATTCGAGTTTTACTGACTAGGCTGATATTTTCAAAACATCGTCTGAGACATCCTGTTTATCTCGCAAGATGATGTGAATGTTGAGACACCGTGTATATTTGTATCGTCACTGTAGGACACTGAGACGACTCGGGAGAGTCATCTCAGTCTTGGACGAGATTTAAAACCATGATCATATATTTTTAATAAACCATGATCATATATGAATGAACTAATTGTGTAGATTCATTTATGAAAGAAAGAAAACAGCTTATATGTGGTGGTATTTAAGGGGACGGTTCAGCAGCCCTAAAGTTTGCCAAGTTTGGTGCCAAACATTTTTCAAAATATGGGCTAGAAGCTTTGGAATGAGCTGATTTTTTGTGAGGATGATCTCTATAATGAGGAAATCATCCTCACCAAAAATCAGCCTATTCCAAAACTTCTAACCCCATCAAAAGTGATTTACAAAAATTGGACGGTCCACAATTCTTCAACTTGTAAACTAGGGTTAGAAGTTTCAAAATGAGCTGATTTTTTGTGAGGATGATCTCTTCACCGTAGAGATCATCCTCACAAAAAATCAGCCTATTCCAAAACTTCTAACCCCATCAAAAGTGATTTACAAAAAATGTTTGGCACCAAACTTGGTAAACTTTGGGGCTGCCGAACCGCTCCCGGTATTTAATTCTTTTATGTGATGTATGAGTTTTTGTAGCTTCAATTTTCTTGAAGAATTAGTTTGGTTGAAATTACTAGCTCGTCGGTAGTGGATCAACAAGAAGCCATTTTTGAGTTTGGTCTCCATTTCTCTTCCTTGCCCTCACGTTGCTTGCTTCTTATAGCTCATGTTGTTCTTCTTTGTTTCACTTCTTAGATTTAAATATGGGAATTGGTAAGACCCAAAACTCGAAACATTTTATTCTAATTTCTAATTGACGAAGAGAATCGGAAGAAATTGCTTTAGTGCAAAAAAAAAATAATGTGAATTTCCAGGTCCAAACAGAACTTATGGTTCACTTACTTCAATTCATGATTTGAGTTTGAAGTTTTTCATGGAGGCACAAGCTGATGCCGCTAAGGATAAAGAAGAAATCAAAAAGCAATATCTTCGTCGAACACAGACTATAGAGAGATTATCTTCGGAATACATTCCACCATTTCAATCTTTTATTTGTCCAATTAAGGGAATTGATCATGTAATGGTTGATCCAGTAAGCCTTTGTACTGGCACCACGTGCGAGCGAGACGCTATTGAAGCCTTCTTTAAACGTGGGGAGATAACCGACCCTTTGACAGGTGTGTCTCTTGATAATTTGTCTCTGACGCCAAACCATCAGGTGAGACAGTCAATTGAAGAATGGCAAGAACTTAACTACTGTCTGAAGATTAAATCTTTCAAGAGAAAGCTTCAATCGGGAGTGGACTCAACTATTGAAGAGGCTCTCAGTCAAATTCAGGAGATTATCAAAGAGAACCCGATTAACAAAGATTGGATTTCTATTGAAGGGCTTATAATTGATACTTGTATTTCGATTCTTGGACGCTCAAACAACAAGGATATCAAGAGAAGGGTTTTGATTACGTTACATGCCACTATAGAAGGGCATGCTGGAAACAAGGTCAGTAGCTTTAGTGTTCCATTCTGAAACCTTTCTGTGTTCATTTCTGTGTGATATATATGGATTTGAGTTTATAACTGACTCCTCAAAACATCTAAAATAAAATTTGAGTTGTTTTGTGGATTGTTGCTCTCGAATGCTTCCTATAACTTAAGAATGTTATTGGATCTTTCATTATGATCACTAATGGTCTGAATTAAAACATTTTCAAATCAAATTTTCAGGAAAGAATGACGGAGTCATCTCAAGGAATCCAATATATTGTTCCGTGTCTAGGAGATTCAAATATATCGAAGTTTGCAATTGAGCTTCTATTTGAGCTCTTGCACGATGGTTCTGATTGGAACATATCTGCATCCAGGAAACTCTCAGAACAAATCAAGGCAATTAATTCCCTTGTTAGGCTTCTGAATACGGATTCAAAATGGAAAGCGGAATCAATTTTGCTGAAGCTCTGCGATGATAATGAAGACAACATTATTCATTCTGCTAAAGCCAACTGGTTTAAACCACTTGTCAATCGGCTTGATCAAGGTTAGAAGCTCCTTTCCCATGAAATTTGGAGTTAAAATGTGTCGATTTCATAGTTGTTAATCATGAACCGAAAATTTCAGATTCAAGTTTCTATTGAATTAAAAAGAATTCATTACTTGCAGAGTAGTTTACTCATTCAAAGATTTTTCTCATAAATTTTTTGAAAATTTGTCCAAATACCTCTAGTACTACCACATTCAATAGTGGCATAAAGTATAACACAACAGGTGCCCCGTGCTTCTCCATTAATATGATTTTGATGTTTTTTTTCAGGACCAGAGCCTTCAAGGATATCAATGGTAAAAGCCCTTGTTAATATGGAATTAGATGATCAGAATTTAAAGTGTCTGGGCGAGGAAGGAGTAATACCTCACTTGGTCAAAATGGTATCTCAAGATTTTGAATCTAAAAAGTTAGCATTATCTGCTCTTGTTAAACTCTCAAATTGCCACGAAAACAAAAGGATAATCGCAGATGCTGGAGGGGTTTCTATTGTTCTAGATCAGATGTTTGCTCCTCGTCCCCCCACCATTATCATCAAAATGTGTTCTGAGGTCCTGGAGAGATTGACTTCCAATGATGATGGTGTCAAATTCTTTGTTGACGCAAATGGGAACAGCCTTGACTTAGAGAATATTGTGATTAGCTTGTTAGCATTTCAACGGAATGCACGCTCATCCAATATCGAACAAAATCCTTCTTTGCGTGCATTGCTCAGCATTTTTAAGTCTGAACCGAAGCTTGTCGAGAAGCCAAACGTGAGCGCCAATGGTGTTCCCGCTATCCTTCCTTTGCTATATGACTCTGAACAGGAAATACGAGAAATCGCTATAAATCTTTTATTCCTCTTTTCCCAGCATGAGCCGCAAGGGATTGTCGAGTTCCTTCTTGTGCAGAGGGGGCTTCAGGCATTGGTGGGATTTCTCAAGGACAATAGTAGGAGCAATGCACAGATGGCAGCAGCCGGGTTATTGGCCAATCTTCCAAAATCTGAAACGGCACTCACGAAGAAGCTAATTGAATCAGATGGGCTGCAAGCAGTACTGAACATCTTGAGTCAGGAAAATACGGAAGCGACGGAGAATGCACTTGTTGTGCTTTTCAGGTTCACGGACCCAATGAATCGTGAGGCACAGAAGAAAGTGGTTGGATTAGAAGCCTACCCCTTGCTTGTGAACTTTCTTAAGCGTGGTTCAGTAACAGCCAAAGCAAATGCAGCGGCGCTCATAGGTAACTTGTCATTGAGCACTCCTGAACTCTCCAAAATGTCTAAGCCCAGTAAGAACCTTTTCTGGAAATCTCGTGGGCCGCCCACATCCATATGTAAAGCACACAGAGGCATTTGCAGTGTGAAAGATACATTTTGTCTTTTGCAGGCAAACGCATTGCCTGAGCTGGTGAGACTTTTGCATGAACATGTCAATGAAACTGCCTATGAAGTACTTCAAGCACTCTCCACGTTGGTTTGCGGAGATAATTCTCATGAAGGAGCCAAGGTGTTGCATGAAGATAAAGCCATCTCTCCAGTACTGGAGATTCTGGATTGGGGAACACCGTCTTTAAAGGAAGTGGCTTTGGATCTCTTGGAGAAGGTGTTTGAAACTAGAGAACTAGCACAGTCTTATGGATCACAAGCTAGGCCTCGTCTTCTCACTCTCATCAGAAGGAACAATCATGAGAATGGCCAAATTGAAAGCAAGGCTAATAGAGTCTTGACACAGATAGACCGCTATTCAAGAGCCTCAACATCTCTCGTGCAGTAATATAATGTTTGAAATGCAGCATTACCTATATTGTAGTACAGCTTTTGTCAACCAAGTTTAATGGTAGTAAAATGATATAGTACGATGATGGAAGATGAAATAGGAGATAGGTGAATTTGGTGTGTGAAAATAAGGAGATGTTTACCTCCAACAATCTTGCAGGGGACAAAGAGGTCTAATCAGGAGACTCAAGGACATCTCAAGTTATTGGAAAATGCAAAGTTATCATCAATCTGACTTCTGGGAAGACGCTAGCACTTATTGATGTCCTACATGTTCCCGTCGTTAGAAGAAATATTGTGTGTGGTTCTCTCTTGAACAAAGTTGGTGTCAATCTTGTATTTGAATCCAATAAACATGTTTTGACTGAGAATGGGGTATTTCTAGGAAAAGGGTATTGAAACGATAGTTTGTTTGTACTCAATGTTATGAATTAAAATGCATTGTCTTCTACTTATCTTGTTGAGCCAATTTCTTCATGACATAATAGGCTAGGACACATTAACGTAGGACAACTGAAAATTTTGGGAATTTAACCCAATTTAGAAAGGAAAGATCTAGAAAGATGCAAGACTTGTCTGGAAGTAAAATTCACTCATAAACCACTTCATAGTGTTTCAAAAACTTAAGATCTTCTAGATCTTATTCATAGTGAACTTGGAGACTAAGAGTTTAGAATCTAGAGGACATAAACAATAATACGTTATTTTTGTGGATAATTACTCTAGGAACACAAGAGTTTATGTCTCTCTCTTTATAAGTAAAAATGAAGTAGAAAACATGTTCATTAAGTATTAGAATGAGGTAGAGAATCGGTAAGATATAAAAATTAAGAGACAAAGATTTGATAGAGGGGGAAAATACGACTCAAATCTCCTTAATGAGTATTGTAAACAAAATGATATAATTCATGAAGTGACTCCTTCACATTCACCCGAATTAAATAGAAGAGCATAAAGAAAAAATAGGTCCTTTGAGGAGATGTTGAATGTTTTACTTTTAAGTTCTAGTTTGCCCAACAACATGTGGGAAAAGCAATTCTATCCCAACTTTCATATGGCTAATATAATACCCCATAGAAAATTAGGCAAAACTCCATATGAATTAAGGAAAGGTTACACACCAAACTTAAGTTATCTTAAGGTGTGAGAGTGTCTTTGTAAGGTAAGACTCCTAGAAATCAAAAATAGACAAATAGGCTCTAAAACTATTGATTATGTATTCTTGTGGTATTCAAAAAATAGTATTTCTTACATATTCTTATCATGAAGATCCAATGGAAATGAAATTGAAAGTAATGTTATTATTGAAGTTGGAGATGCTGAATTATTTGAGAACTACTACAAGTACATTATATGATGACTGTTAATAAGCATCTTTTGTCCTTAATGAAGGTTTTTCGGAGCGAAAAAAAAAAAAAGCTTAATAGCTTCATATAAAAGATGTCAGATTTTCTAAAGATAAGATGAAAAACCATCATCATAGCTTAATATAAAAGATGGATTTTCTTCGAAACAGTCATCGTTATATGCAAAAGAAGACAGATTTTCATTACACCGTTGTTGATTTAAACACATATGATGATAAGATTTTTTAGAAAATACAAAAAATGACAGTTTTTTAAATAAACCATGACCCATTTTATAAAAAATGTCAGTTTTAACACACACGCAAAAAAAAAAAAAAAGCGTCACCTAATAATGACAGCTTTTTAAAAATTGCCATCTATATTTAGAGGGGGCGGTTTAGCAACCCTAAAGTTTGCCAAACACTTTTCAAAACATGGGTTAGAAGCTTTGGAGTGAGCTGATTTTTTGTAGGGATGATCTATATGATGAGGAGATCATCCTCACCAAAAATCAGCTTATTCTAAAACTTCTAACCCTATCAAAAGTGATTTACAAAAATTGGACGGTCCACGATTCTTCAACTTGTAAACTGGGGTCAGAAGTTTCAAAATGAGCTGATTTTTGGTGAGGATAATCTCTTCACCATAGAGATCATCTTTACAAAAAATCAGTCTATTCCAAAACTTCTGACCCCATCAAAAGTGATTTACAAAAAATGTTTGGCAAACTTTAGGGCTGTCGAACCGCTCCCATATTTAAAATCATGATTTTTGTTTATACTTTACACAAACGATGATGGATTTTCAAAAAATCGTCATTGTTATGCACGAAAGATGACAGTTTTTTTCAGTAAACCGTCATCTGCTTATGACACCTTTTCAAAAGCCATTATCAAATATATAAAATATGATGGATTTAAAAAAAATCGCCATTATTATGTACAAAAGATGACCATAATAATAAACCGTAATCTTGTAATGAAACCTTTTCAAAAGCCATCATCTAATTTTTTTCAAAACGGGTTTTATATAAATACTTAGGATGATGGTGCTTCAAAAAAATTGTTACCTTATCTCTTCTAATTTTGAGTACAATTTTGATGCGGTTAGGTCTCTTGAAAAGTTTGATATAATCCTCTTTCGAACACGACACATGTCTTATATATTTATTTTGCATTCTATATTTTATTAATATTTAGGAGACCTCCCTAGAGATTTCACGTGTAATCCGAAAGAAGATGGTTGTACCAATATTTTGAAGCAGACTGCCCATTTTAAATAATTTCTTTTTCTCATTTTTTGTATCTTTCATGCTCTCTCTCTCACTCACAGTCACTTGACTTTTAATGCTAGTTTGACTAGTTCGTGGTTGATGACATGTATTTGTTTCTTAGAAAATGCCACTCCTACATTTAATGGATTATCACAATTAATGAAAGAGAGCTGTTATTGGCACTTCAATTTTTTTCTTATTACATCCTAATTACTTAAATTATTTATCACACCCAATTAAAGATTAAAACGTACCCCCCAAATGTTACATAGACTTAAATTATAATTTCTACATAACAAAACATTCTAACACTCGATCAACACAATATCACTATTTGTTTATAATCATGAATACGCTCATAAAATCCTAAATCAAAAAATTAGAAATTTAGCGCGCGCGCGCACACACACACACACAAAAAAAACAAAATGCTCTCTAATAAAATCACCAAATTTTAATAGATTTTTTATTTGTTCAATAAAAAATAATTTTTAATAATTTTATATTATCTTAATAAAAATTGATCTTGTAACATAGCATCTTTTAATCTACCTTCTTGTATCAAAAATGATAATTATTTAAACAAAAATATATGGTAATAATTAAAAATTCTCAAGTTTAATTATTTTGAATGATTTTTGAAACATTTAACCTTGCTAACATTGAAGTTATACTGTGTCAGTCACTTAGCTAAAAAATAATAAAAATAATTTGTCAGTTAAACTATTTAAATCAAACTAGTAGATGAAACTACGCATTTTTCTCCATAAGAAAATTGTCTTTATATTCTCGAATCAAATACATAAAAATAACATATTGCGTCTAATAAGTGTTGAGCTTGAGATTCAATTGATCTTTGAGATAATTCTAAATTCACATCAACCATCCACGTCCTCTTAAATCAATGTCCTAAACTACATAGAAAATACCATACTTGAAATTAAATGTCATAAATTAAATATAAATAATAATAAAATAAATTTTCTTTATTGATCAATGATGATCAAAAGCGTGGATCTCCTATTGTTTTCGCGCACTCAAACTCTCAATCAATTATGATGATATCTTTCACCCTCAAGAAAATTGAGCCCTCTAAGCAAAGATTTCTCCTCGCACACCTTCATCACAATGCTCTCCATCATTAGCATCATCTACAAAGTATAACAACAAAGTATGTTATAGTTACAATATTAACAAATCAGTAATATAAATATGGACATATTCAATAATAACACGAGCTTTTGTACGGATTAAGTATGTTGACATATTTTATCTTTTATGTAAAAGTCGAATAAAAAGTCATAGTTGACAAATTCAATAATTTTCTTACCAAATTAATGTTAAGCATTCCCTCATCCTCGTCCTTCGTACTCATCAAACTCATCACATTCTAAGTTTGTTGTCTCATTGTCAAAAGCTATGAAAAATAGTATATGTTATTAAGAAATATTTTCCTTGATCGAATAAAATATAATAAAATTTTGAAACACAATAAATACAAAAAGTTTGTTTTTTTACATAATTCACTCAAATCTATCTTTTGTCTCTTCAGGTTTTGTGAATAATTTCATTTGTCATGACCATGAATTTTGCATAAAGCACATCTTTGTTTTTTTTTCTTGTTCGATGCCATCTCAATGAAACTCCTCAACCTACTTGTACTACTAGTATTTCCATTACACTTCTATTTTCTTTTATCATCTTTTGGCCTTCCCTTTGTTTGTGACATATATGGATCTTGAAGTAACACTTCACATGATGTACGGGTACCAATCTATTCTTCATTTCTTGAACCAACTACTAGAACATCATTGATATCATGATATGTAATCATTTTACTTTACTCTTCCAAAATCTTTGTAAATAACCCTTTAATGCCTTCTATTGCAATTTTATATAAATGTTCTGATGTTGAAGCGATACATGCCAGTTGGATTCTTCTTCGACAAATATGAGAGAGTCTCAATGTTTCTTGACATTCATGATTATCTTGTGTAACTAACTCATCACTTGTATCCATTACTTTAAACTTATTTGCTTCCTTCATCCACTTTTTCAGAATAAAGTGATTTGGAATATCATCCACATCAAGACGTGAAAAAATCTTTACTAAAAGTTTACAAAGCATTCTTGTAAATTCAAACTAATGACATTCACAATAGCCTTCATATGGTTTTAACTTTATCTTCACAATGAACTTTTCTAAAATACCAACCTTAGTCGTAATTAGATAAGTACAATATCCATCCTTGCTTTCTTGTTCTTCGACTCTGTATCAAACTACTTTTTCTCATTTACAACGAAACTTTTCAAAAATCTTTTTTGTATGAATTTTAGCCGCATGCTTCAAAAAAAATTATTCCCCCTAATAATTTGTTCTTTATGTTCTGATATATAATCCTGCTCATTTTCTTTATCAATTGTCTTTTTTAAGGCTTGTTCATACTTCATCACAAATTCCTTCAAGTTTGTTCTAGAAGAGACAAAGCTATTAAAAAAGGCATTTACACCCTCACTATGGCCCATTGTATTCATCCCGGAAAAAAAAGCACTACGATAATATACCGATACCCAAGAGTCATGAATCTCATAAAGATGTTCAAACCAGTCATTTTGTTTCAAGTCATACATCACTATCATAACATTCCATTTATTTTCAAAATCTTCAATTTTATATGTATTATGAATGCGTTGACTCATGTCAATCTTAAAGTCAAACTTATATGTGTGACAATTTCTCCCCAATTTTCTTTTCTATATGCCAAAGGCATAAACAATGACGTGTGGTGGGAAAAACCTTCTTTATAGTTGCTCCCATGGCTATGTCATGGTCAGTTATGATAGATACTGGATGTCTTCCTCCCATGGCCTCGAACCATATATTAAACAACCAAAAAAACATAACCTTTGCTTCATCTTGTAAAAGTGCACAGCCATATTGTATAGTTTGATAATGATGATTCACCCCCGCAAAAGTAGCAAATGGCATTCCTTATTTACTGGTCTTATATGTAGTATCAAAGGTGATAACATCACCAAATTGGTGATATGCCATATGTGATCGTGCATCTACCTAGAAAAAATTTACTACTCTTCCATCTTCATCAAATTGGATGGCATAAAAAATTGAGGATTCTCTATTTGCCTCTTCTGAAAATAATTTAGTTATGACTGTGCATCTCACTTCTAAGTCTCTATGTCTAACTAAACGCAAATGATTCTAACAATCTCTATTATCAAATCCTATGTTACTCCCACCAAATATAGAAGAAACTTTCCCCACTTGTAAATTATCTCTATTAAAAGCTTCCGTCAAATCCTTATCTGTATTAGGCATTTGTCTATTGAACTTCATGTGCATCCTCTTATTGGGAGAAACTAGTTTGTGATTGTAATCATTCGAAAAAAATTGCTACTCTCCACTTATTGGTGATTGTAATCCTCATACACACTATACACCCATTTATGTGTGTTGAACAACTTCTTGTTTCTCCCACATCTTTTTCAATCTTTATCTTATGATGCCCTTCACATGAGCATACAAATTTAACTTCTGTCACATCATTTATATTATGTCAGATTTTATTTGAAGATCGAACTCGGATTGTATAACCTTGTTGTCGACCATACTCTTCATAGCATTGTTTTGCTTCCTCTATCAAATTGAAAAACTTTCCCACATATGGTACATCTATTTTCTGAACATTCTTATTAATAGTAGAATCATCACCTAAGCCATTCTTCTCATTTAAAACTAAGACTTTTCATTCCTACAACTTCTCTTTGTTTGTTCTGAAATCCCATCATTATTCATTTTTCTATGTGAATAATAGAAAGAAACCTATAAGAGAGATAAAGTTACTTTTCTGTTCACTTCATATTAAAACATCTACTAAACTTTCTTAACAAGTAAGATAGAACAGTGGAATAATACAAATTCATCAACCCAACATGTTAACATTTTGAATTGCAACAAAGCTAAATATCATATCAAATGAAATTTGGATATCCACACTTAGAACTGTATTAAAATAAAATAAAATAGAACACATGGTTATAGAACATGTAAGAAAAATTCATTTGAGGTTCTCAAATTTGTACAAACTTGCTTAACTATATATCTTACACAAAATGTGTACTTGAACGCCCATTTTGGCTTCATTTGTCTAGTCTTCAATCACTAGAGACCATCTTAATTTAGTTACTAAAATATTTTATGGACATTTTCAAGACAAAACATATAAGTAAGAGTCAATAATAAAGAAGTGGTCAAAGGATTTAGTTAGAACTATATAGACCAACACTAATGAGAAAATATATTTGAGTGTTACTTATAGAAGAAAAAAAAAAGGAACCATCTTACTTGATTCCCAAATGCAAACCTAGGAATGCCCTTCAAGCATTTACTTCAACGCAATTCCTTAATAAAAATAAGAAAATTTGCGAAGCAAGATACGAAGATTAGCCATTAATAGAATTATCCTAAATCTTACACAAATAACTAGTAAAGTCAGTAATCAAGCCCAAATGCTTAATCTAGCAAATAGTAATCTGAATAGAAAAATTATTATTATTATTTTGAAAGGTCAGAAGGGTTAAGGTAGACCCAAACCAACATAAGAAGGGGTTCAAAGGGTTTGAACCTAAGACCTTGGGAACAACCTCCACAAAGTCTTACCACTTAGCTAAGTGGTCCTTCTTAAAGAAAAATTACTTAATTGATCAAACAGGGATCAAATTACTTTAAATATTTTATAGAAAAAAAAATTTTCAAATAACATATGAAATTAAAGGTATCCAAAAATTATACCCAATTTGTTGTTCTTAGTATTTGATGGAAGAAAATCTAACCATAACATCATGAACATAGATCATGTAAATTCAAAGAAAGAAGTATAACTTAAAAGCAATTAGCTATAATTCATAGAGGGAGAGAGGTGGAGAATATAATATGGAGAGAGAAAGAAAATTGATAAAGGGGGTAGAGCTTTGTAGACAACGGAAATAGGAGTGAGATCAACGTTTGTAAAAGACGAAGGGGGTAGGAAGACATAAAGAGAACGTTGTAAATGAGAGAGAGAGAGAGAGAGAGAGAGAGAGAGAGAGAGAGAGTGCCTCTGAAATGCATATGGACCAAGCCTCCGGAGCACGGGTTTGTACTTAACACCGATGGGTCTCTAAAAGGTGACAGGGGAGGAGAAGGGGCTATTATCAGAGACAGCAATGGCAAGAAGGTGAAAGCTTTAGTGGAGCAAAACCAAGGAGAGACAGTCTTATACCATGAGCTTCAAGCAATCCTGAAGGGGATGACAATGGCGGAAGAGGAAAACATCAAAGTGCTAGAGATCAGAACCGACTCTAAAGTGGCTATCGAATGCATTAAGGGGGAGAGAACAATCCCTTGGAGAGAGGAAAGGCTTGTTAAAGCCATTAAGACGAAAGGGAGTCACTTCCAAAAAATTGGTTTCACCTTCTGCTCCAGAGAATGCAACAAAGCTACCGACTTTCTTGCTTCACTCCTTCATTCTTCAGGTAGAGTTATTCTTGAGCATAGGGACCTCCCTCTGAGGTTGTTAGACATTATATGTAAAGATGCTTCTGGGCATGCCTATGATAGGTTGTAATCTTGCTTTTTCTGGTTGGGGGTCTGCTTAACCCCCCATTAATCGACAAAAAAAAAAGTAGAGTACGGAGAGAGAGGAGATAGAGAACAGTGGAGAAGAAGTTGCCAAAATAGCTAAATAAAATATATTTTATTGACGGCTTGGATAGCTTGAGCCGAGCCAACAAATCTTTCTCATAAAATTTGCCACATTATCATTATTTTTATCATAAGATATTTACACACGACTGGACGAGATTTTATGTCAAAATTTGAGCCAAATTTCTTGAGTCAGTCGAACCCGACCCTTAATATATATATAATGGAAGTGTCCAACCACATCTCAATAAAAATGGTTTAAGAAACAAGTATAACCTTAGCCTACCCAATTTTCATCCACCAAATATTCCATGCTTCTTTGAACCAAGAAAAAAATCTACATAAACTAATTCATACATTAGGTTATGTAGCCTTATATTAGAAAGAAATTTGACCACTGAATCAGATAAAACAGCCAACAACTTGGAAGATGAAAACTAAGCTGTCCAAATCATTACTCTACATCGGACTAGGTATTGTACCAATATTACGAGATGAGATCAAGTAAGAACATAGATACACCTAAAAGATATGGCAGACCCACAAGTATCGGGTAACATTCTGAACGAGGTGAGCACAAGCGTTAAAAATTAGGTCAAACATGTAATATTTCTGTGGAGGCCGATTATGGGATAAATCAACCTCCATCACGATTTTCACATTTTATTCGCAAAATAGTAATAAAAACATAAAAAAGGAAATAGAAAATAAATTGTTTACGTGATTCGACAAACGTGCCTACGTCCACGGGCTCGAGGAGCCGTTCCACTATCAAACTCGCAGTTACATGGCCTATTTCCATCCTTTTTGTCTCTACCTTCCTTTTTTCCTTTTCAATGACCTCAAGGCCTATTTATAGAAAAGCCTTAAAAGAGTTCTAACCCTTACTAGGATACAATTGAGATTACCCTTACCTAAATTAGTTATTACATTAAAAAGGAAAAGAACCCTCTTCAAATGATGCCACGTGTTTACCTCGGAATATGTGTTGATATTGCAAATGGATGATCCGAATGAGGGACGATTTAATTCATTTTGATCTATTCCCTACTTTTCTCCAACCAAGATCCAAACCCATGGTTGGTTTGTAACCGAGTCACCGAGCTTACCCTTGTATCTCTGTACTTGACTTGAATCCCTAGGTGTCACGTGTCCTCTTTTGGTACCTAGCAAAAAATATCCTCCACAATTTCTATAAAAAGAAAGAATTCAAGCATTGCCAAACATGATTTAATAACTAAATGAACTTCTAACTAAAGGCAAACCTCCGATCATCTGACTCATCTTAATTTTAGTGAAACAAAGACACTAACAATACAAAAGCGCTGAAAATAAGGGTATACAGTCAGCCCCTTAGTGTCTGTTTTTTTTTTTCACTTTTTATTCACTTACCAAGAAGGTGTCAGTTAATTAACTTGAGAACATTAAGTAAATCCTAGAATTTCTTCCTATTGGTCAAGGTTTACTCTACCATGTTTTCATAATAAATAATATTCTAACAATCAATTAGCTGGTTTATGGGACTAAAACATGTGCTTAGTGAAGTAACTCTTCATTATCATACCTGGGGACTTTGTCAATTTTCTTTGTTCAGACAGATTTTCCCTTGGCTCCTTCCAGTTTAATTTTGTGAATGAGTCCCTAGTTGGATGAAATTCCTCACTTCCAATGCCTCAGACAGTTGTTAGTTATAGAAAAGATACAAAATGATCTACAAGATCTAAGAAACAAAAAACGAAATAGGTCTTTAGGTTTATTTGTTGCCCAAATCCAACATAATAGGTCTTAAGATTTTTAATATATCAAATAATATAGAAGTTACATTTGCTTGAAAATGTTACAACACTAAATTGGAAAAAACTTTCACTACGTCATACTGAGAGATAAACGACTGTCTTGAACAGTCGTTTTGGACAAAAACGACTGCCCTTACAGTCGTTTGCGCAGTCGTTTAAAAAGCAGTCGCGATTAGAAAGCGACTGTCAAAGAAAGTCGGAAACAACGACGGCTTTTGTCCGTCAAAATGACCGTCGAAAAAAACAACGGCTTTCGTCCGTTAAAATGACCGTCGACTAAAACAACGGCTTTAGTCCGTTAAAATGACCGTCGAAAAAAACAACGGCTTTAGTCCATTGGAAAAAACGACTGTTAATGGCAGTCGTTTTTATCAATTTATAATTAATAAATTGTGATTTCATAATTTGAAAATAAAGTTGTTCTAAACTGACTTCGTTCCACACTGCTCACAATTCTATGCTGACTTGGCAGTGGGCCAAAGATTTTTTCATCGAGATGTAAGATTAAATATTTAATTTGATCTTATTTCAATCCATAAAAATTATACACACCATATATTTTAGACATTAATAGTAACTGAAGCTCTTATTTTCTTCTTCTACTTTTATAGAATTTTTCAATAATTCCAAATACAATCAAGATCAACTGGTCCAACCGAAGTAGATGGTTATTCTCCAAGATCAGTGTTCATATCTATAATCAGCCCTGTTTCTTGTGAGATACTAATCATCTCCCTCTCTGCTTTACGACTCTGCTCCATTTGGTTCTCCAATAAAACCTTCAATATTGATTGATCTTGCATTAATACAGAATTTGGTTCTCACAAGACTTGAAACATATGGTTTCTTACAACAGAACTCTTGTTAAAAAAAAAAAAAGACTACAAATAAACACGTTGATCTGATTTCAATTACTTCCAAACGATAAATAGTTAATTTAAATTCAGTAACCTATCTAAATTTGCAGATGCCTTCTATGAAATGAGGAGGTGTGCAATTTACTCCAACTATATTCACTTTGTCACTTTTGTTTATTACATCAAGGCATTCCTTGAAGCTCTCTCCTGAGGCAGCATTCTTACCATCCACAGAGCTGAAGCAAATCCAAGATGGAATTTGAATGTTTTCTTCATCAAGCAGTTCAATGCAGGCCTGTGGTAGCTCTCCCGAAATCAAAATAATAACAAATGAAGTTCGAAAAAACCATACTGTTGCCAAAATATTGATTTAAAGCTAAGACAATTACAAATGCAGCACCCCATGCGGGGCTAGGTTTCGCACACTTTTTATAATACTCCTAATATTTTTTTCAAGAACATAGGAATTGATTAAGGAAACTAAGCAAAATTTGGAACCGTCCTGACTCATTACTGTGGAGCATAGGAATGTGCAGAATTTTATTTGGTTAAAGGTTAAGGGATTTCATTTCTCATACAAAAATAAAGCAAATGAAGGACAAGAAATTTCCACATCCCATTTATAATCATTATTAGTAGAGAGTCACAAGTATTATGTGTAGTCTTGCACAAAGCACGCCAGGAATGCATTAATATTGCTTAAAGCTTAAGTTGCGACAATGCAGAGCCTCAATTATTTCATCAGAGTTTCTCATAAGGGAGTTCTAGCTGATCCTAGATGTGAGTTGATCTTTTTAGTTGAGACAATAAAACATATTTTCTTACATTCACTCAAATAAGAGCTCCACTTCTTATAAGAAACTATGAATAGATAATCTCAAAATAAAAGAGGAAGGAAAATAGAGGGCCAAAAGTAACAGAATATTGATTGGTTCAAAACATAAACATAGTGCAAGATGGTTGAGAAAAACAAGTCACTCTGATAAGTGTGTATCACATCAAGCTAAAAGGGATAATGATATATGAGGACACTTGCAATGATGACAAGATAAAAGGTTTAATTAATTAAGAAGATAAAGGATAAAAAAGAATCTGTCTAAAGTAGTTTTTTCAACTTTGAAACATATATGGAGCAAATAATTTAAGAAAATAATCATTTTGTATCTACTGGAGACCAAAGAAATATACAAACGATAGCTGTTGGAAGAGCAAACCTGAGCTTCAAGTTTATTGGGTATGGTCTCAAAGGCTAGCAAATCTGGACCTGCTTCCACAAGGACTTGCAATCGTCGTCTATGGAAATCCTTCAGCTTATCCAAGTTCACATCCGGTCCATAACATCCACTAGAAGCATAAGAGACGAGCATGTTGCATAAGCTTAGATGCAGTTTGAAAAAAAGAAAAAGAAAAAAAAATTGCACCCCAACTTTTACCTATCACACCCCAAATTCCTAAATTATGTCTCACACAGCAATTAAAGATTAAAGCACAAAACATTACAGAGGTTTGGCTCAAATTATAATCTCAACATTATAACACTCATTCAAACAATTTCAATAGTTGTTTACAACTATGATTTGGGCTCATACAAAATCCTAAACCCAAAAAATAGAAACCTAGCCTTAAAAAAAAAAAAAGAAGGGAGGGAACTTCTATTGGCACCCCAACTATTACTCATTCCCAACCAATGACTTATTTTCTTTATTTTTAATTGGAGTGTAGTAACTAAAAGTTGGGGAGCCAATAGCAGTTCTTGAAGAAAGTTGATTTTAGTAAACAGGTTGTTTGAAGTTGCTGTAAGATATGAATAACATAAATAGTGTTTATGAACCCACAAGTTTGAAGAAGGGATCAACACAGACCTGTATTCAGAACCATCTGCAAGATAAGCTCCATAGCTTCCAATAGATGCTGCAACTAAAGCACGGTTATACCTATGTTCAAGAATCTTTTCCATCTCATCCCAGAACCCATCACGGGCTTCAAGAGCCAATTTGACGCTTTTTTGTAGTAATGTTTCCCCTTCTTTAATAGATAGGCCCCTGGATAAAAATCCTGGAATCGTTGCCTGTGAAATCAGAACAAAAGGTTTGGCAATGTGAAATTCCCAGTAAAACTATTACATGCCAAAAAATACATTTATCAAGAATTTACCAAAAAAAAAAAAAACATTAGTATTCCATTGGTAAAGACCCTCAAACAAAATCAAGTAAACACAACTTGAATGATTCAAAGACTGACAGAAGTATCCAGAAAATTTGTAGAACATAGATCATAATCAAAGGACTATCACAAAAATTTGGGGTGAGCTGAACAAGTCTTGTTTCTCTATTCAATTTGGTCTAGTTGTAGAACAATAGACCATGTAGACTCAAAACCCTTGTCTATGGCCTCTATTGGACCCTGATAAGAACCTAACCAATACATTATAATTGTACTTTCAAATATCATTGCTATAGAACAATGAGCATTCAAATGAGTAAATGTATATTTTGAGATTAAGTACGTACCTGATATGATGAAGTTACTAATATATCGGCATCAGCCTCAAGATATTCCAAGTGAACCTAGCAATAAATGAATAAAAATAAAAATAAAGTTTGAATTTGATCAATAACATAACAAAAACCAAAACTCACCTAAATGAGCTGATTTTTGGTGAGGATGGTCATTGTGACAAGGAGATCATCTCACCAAAATTCAGCCTATTCCAAAACTTCAAACTCCATCAAAATTGGTTTACAAAAAAATTGGATGTTTTACGTTTCTGAACTTGTTTTGATGGGGTTCGAAGTTTTGGAATGGGTTGAATTTTGGTGAGTCTTAGTAGGTCTAGGTTTATCTCTTTATCTAATTTTTGAATCATTTCTAGGGGCTTATATGGGATTCCTGGCTATGCTTGATTGGTGATATTGGTGTTGATAATTATGATGTCGCAGACATTCTATATTGTGTAGGGACACATTTATTTGCTTATGCAAAAGAAACTGTGTACATTACATGTGCAGTCTGATATCATGCGATGAAATTCCCTTAAGATAAGATTTTGATGGTGAAAATGATAATGCTATAGGATCTTATCCGTAAAGTCAAAGTTGTGAAAAAAAAGAAACTGATTGTATAGGGAAATCATTTTATCTTTTTGACTAAACATCGTGCTTAATCAAGATTTTAAATGTTATTTGGTCATGTAATAGGCTGGAGCTTTAATGTCTTTAGCACTCATCCAAGTCAGAACTAAAAGATGCAACCATGTCAGCCTCGCACAAAGCTTTAATTCACAAATAAAAATGGTTTCATGTCACCTTTGGTAACTTGTCGATGAACTTTGCAGCATTGGCAAGCTCAATAGCAGTCCTGATTTTGGCATCTGTTGCATTCTCCTTACCAAACCCGATGTTCCCTTTTATAGTAGTTGCTAACAATATCGATTCTTGGCTAACAAGCCCGGACGAGGTTGAGCCACCTATTTGGTTAGATAAGGTGCACCCTACGCCACAGCCTGTTGTGACAGTTACCTCTAATCAAATAGACAAATACGATCGGCGCAAGACACAATGGACACTTACTTCCTCCTCGAGCCAATTCATTTGCTCATTTTGAGCAAGTGCACATATGCCCAAAATTCAACCTTCCCAAAGCCTAAAAGAGTTGCATGCCATACTCTTAACTTGAGCACAAGTTATTTAAGAGTTTTACCTAAGACCAGCATTCAGAAGATAGAACAGAGTCACTGGACTACAGAGTTTCACCTCAGACCATTGAAGCTTCAATAGGAGCATAGAGAGGTTGCCCCGGACTACCAATATCTGAGACAAGGGCTTGAATAGGTTTTTTCCCAAGACTCAATGTGCAGGAATGACCAAACAGGTCAAAGGAACATAGGGTGATTCTACCTCAGGCTTTATTTCACTCACAAGACTAGTAATTACAGAATCACTCACCAGCCAGTCTATGATATAAACACTTGCAAACTTAACCAACTTAAAAGTTGGCACCTAAGTCTTCTTGGGGATTATTGCACGTAAAGTTAATGAGTTGGGAGCCATGAAGCCCTAACCTCTTCAACTAGGATAACTGCCATGGCACCACTTCAAAGGAAATGATTTGAGAAAAAATGATAAGAGAGGAAGACTAGTGAAATTAGGGAAGGGATTAACAAATAAATCCCACTTTCCTCTATTTTATTCAATAATAGAAAATTGCAATCATTACTATATTGCCCTTTGAGTGAAGAAAACAACTTAATAAAGTTTTTTTTAAGACAAACAAACTGACAACTATATCTTAACTATGACTGAGGAAGTTCAATGTGTATCATGGAATAAAACTAAGCTTTATGGTCCCTTAGTTTCACAGCCTTCCAAAAACAGAAAGTTAGGCAAAGTTCCTTTATCAGATATGCATGATCAGAAATTTTTAGACTTTTTGGAATTGGAAAATATGACATCTACGTGGTTGATGCATGTTTCTGTTTGTTTAGAAACGAAAATAAAAAGCTTAACTGGAATCAATATGATCCATGTTCAAAAGTGAAGGTTATTCATAATATGTGATGGCAAGGTGAAAGTATAAAGAATTAGCTCACCAATAATAACGTTTGGTGCAGTATGTAGTCCAGTCAACCTTTCCAGCACCTTCTGTAGTTGTGGCCCTTGGGGACCTAAACAAGAACATATATCTTTTATCATAAACATGAAACATTCATTTACAGTCTATAATGAATGCACGCCTCAAATATGAAGAAAATATCAATTTCAAGCACATAACTCTGATAGAATGGTATTTACTTCTACTCAAAATGAAAGAATTAGGAAGGGAAAACTCATTGTGATGTTTCTTAAGAACACTTAAAGGGCTACACAACATTCTAGGGATTTCTCCAATACATGCTACTTGCCAAATCATGCCCTATGCAAGTAAAAGATGTCCTCAAAATCTAGCAATAAATTTATTTTTGCAATTAAAGGAAATCATAGCATGAACCCTACTACAACCATAATCCTAGGATAATGGAGTATCTTTATTAACTGTGATGGTTAGAATAAAGTACGGTATAGCTCTTCTCTTGTCATCCATCACTCTTCTTTGTTGCTTTTCTTTCATGCAAAGTAAAAAAAAAAAAAGCTCATCTGTGTAGTCTTTTTTTGTAATCTTATATCCTGGGAGATATGTTCATACGTGGAGTGTTTCACAGGGTTGCAGCAGACAAGTCTCTGTATGATTACACTCAATAATGTTGATCAGCCTTATCTTCTAAAAATCATACTGACAAACAATCATCACTGTTTATTACACTTAATTATATTGATCATCCTTATCAGAGTTCTTTCTTCATTATACGTCAATTATATATTGGAGGTTGAAAGAATGTTTCGTAAATTAAATTCAAAAACAATTTCATGAATTTGGAATCAAAGTAGCACTTAATTACACCACAACAATTTCTTTTTATCTGAAATAAAGAAAATCTATGAAACTCTAAAATTATTAAGGAAAATCTGAGATTCGATCAAAAGCTTTAACATACCTGAATATTCAATCACAAACCCAGCAGAAACTCGCTTCAAATTCAAAAGATCGAAGGTAAGTTAAGATGATTTGAAAGGGGGAGATCGAACAAAGCCCTAAAACTCGCAACACGAAATCACTTTAATCTTCTTCTCCAGTTCGGACCAAATCGAAATTGGACCAAAAGGAAATCACTTTAATCTTCTTCTCCAGTCCAGACCAAATCGAGTTCAAACGAAATCAAAATCAAAATTCATTGAGTTCAAACCAAATCGAAATCACTTTAATCTTCTTCTCGAGTTCAGACCAAATCGAAACAACCTTAAAAATCACAAATTGAAATCTGATTGCGTCTGACCACAGATTCAAAACCCTAGTATCTTTCTTTAAAATCCGAGATTTATAAGTGAGAGATCGAGCGAAGAATCGACGATTTTTCTTCAAAATCCGATCGAGATGGAGAGAAAGAGTCAAAATCTGAGATTTGTGAGTGAGAGATCGAGCAAAAAATCGAAGGTTTTTGTTAAAAATCCGATTGAGATGGAGAGAAAGAGCCAAAATCCGAGATCTGAGAGTGAGAGTTGAGCGAAGGATCGAAGATTTTTGTTCAAAATCCGATCGAGAGAGAGAGAGATTCGACTAATTTCGATTCTTCGTTCAAAATCGATCGATAGAGAAACATAGAGTCGAGAGAGTCGATTGATTTCGATTCTTCGTTCATAATCGATCTGAGAGTGAGAGTAAGAGAGAGAGACAGTCGAACAATCTGCTTGTGCGTGAAACAGTGAGAGTCAAGAGTTGAGTCGTGTTGAATCACATTGAGTCGCGTTGAATCACATTGAGTCGCGTTAAGTAGCTTTGAGTCGCGGAAAAACAGTGATTTTGCGACTGCTGGATTCCGTCGCTTAAAACGACGGCTTGAAGCAGTCGTTTTTTCTGCAAAACTACTGTCGCTTTTTGCGCCTTATGACGTAGTGTTTATAATATAAGATTTTCTACAATTTATGGAAGAATTGCTTCCTTCAAGATTGGATTAACCCCTTGAGACACTACATCGGGTTAAATATAATAGTGACAACTCATGGACAATTGAGTTTGGTGAGGTTTTGTGTATTCCTACAAAAGAGCTTCTCACCAACAAGAACCTGCTTGAAGGGGAAAACTCAACCAATGCAGACGAAGCGGCTCTTATGCTGTCATTGACTCTAAATCATTTGACTATATGAGGGCATTCTACAAAGATGGTTGAGACTGATGAGATACTTGTAGCCATTCAATGTGTTAATCATACACAAACCTCCTTGCTCCCAAAAAGTTGCTTCTAAAACATGATGTTTAAACTTTGTTGATATGGTTTGTGATTTTCGAGCTACACACCGATTTTGGTCAAATATTCATGTCTTTTTGGGGTGTACATCAAACTTTTCTCTTCAACAAGTGGCACGGTGTTAACATATAGACCTTAGTTGTTCCTCTGTCATCTGATACTGTTGTTGAAAGGTAGTGATTTCTTGTTGGAGTTTCTTCAATAAAAAATAACAAAACATGGAAGAAGTTACTAACTAAAGACTTGACCAGAAAAATAATTCATCAATCCAAATAAACAAAGAAAATTAAGTTTACACACTCTTTTATCATAATAAAGAAGATTTGTGTAACGAGTAAACATGTCCTCAATCATACAACAATAAATAAATAAATGTAAACATTAAAATTCAATCATAGAAACCAACATAAATAAAATACCATTTAAAAAAAAAAAGAGAGAACAAACAAAACCCATGGCCATGAAGAGATGAACTGGGAGGCGAAGCAACAAAGATAGAGAATTTTGACATAGTCACTTAAAGCCAACACACACCACCACCACCAACAACAAGAACTAAAACAGGGAGATTGGGAAAGAGGTCGACGTTGAGAGAATTTCATGGCAATAAAATCTACGAACTTCCCTTTAATGAATGGAGACTAAATTCAATTACTCAATACTTGAAGAACCTTCACTCATCCAACAAGAATCCAAAATCCATCAAAACACAGAACACTCAAATGCACATAACCCAAAAAATAAAAAATGAGGAGAAAGTAATCAAGAGAGTCAAAAGTTACCTCTCTTCAACAATTCAAGAAAGAAGATTTTGGCATCTTCATCGAATAGCCATTTCACCTAATAAAACAATGCTTCAAGCATGAGATTCTACATGATAGGATTTGTAACAAGAAGTTAAATTTGGGAGTGGCATTATGAATATCAAATGATTATGATGATCATATAAAGCTATCCATTTACATTATCTTATCGACGAAAAATCCTTCTCTTAAGCATTTCTTCAAACAGTATACGTGCTTCAAGACCTCGTTTACACATCCAAGTGACCACAAAATGCTTCATCGTTTCGTAGAATCGACTAGTCTTGGATCAGCAATTTAACCAAAGATGTCAAAAATTGGATGGTTAGGAACTTAGCAAACCTTATTCCAAACCTAAATGTTTGGATCAACAACTTGAATCTTATTTTTCCATTCTACTTCAATAAGAATGATGATTATTGCATATAGCTCATTTTTAGAAGATATAGATGTTTCTAACTGTCCAAATCTTTTTAATGAATTATACGATTAAGAATTTTATTAGAATATTGTAAATCTTTTATTGAACTTTTAGATTGATAATTAAGTGTCCTAATTGTTCGCTCAATTGCCTAAGTAGAGGAGGAGTTAATTATTTTTTGGATTCTAATATATTACATGTATGCCATGTATTCTAGATTCTAGAGTCATTGTTCACCCTAATTTGAAAACCATTAGATTATGATGATTATGTTATTATATAGGTTGACTCCCTTTTGAAATATATCAAATTATTTATTTCTAATTTTTTTATATGGGATCTATTAACCAAGAATAAAGTATGTGCCGCATTTTTCACATTGAACGAATATTTGACCCTTTTTCTTAATTGAATTTTTTCAAAAAAGAAAATAAATAAAACTCGAATTGTTATAAATGGTCCACGCAATCCCACTTTATTGTCTTTTCTCTCCTCCATCCTAATAATTCTATTTTTTTTTCTCTCATTTTTCAATAATACCTGTCTACCTTTACTATCTTTTCTCTTTTACCCTTTTAATCCCAAAGAGGATTCCTGTGCCGTAGGCACATTCTCTTGTACTAACAAGTAACAGTAATAAGAGCTTTGAGAATGAAATACAAGCTGACTAGAATCACAACCGTAGCTCTAATTCAATCGACACGAACAAGATCACAACCTAGTTAAGAGTAGAAAATCCAGCTCCTTCAAGCACATTAGCCGTGCAAACTTATAGTCTAGTATCATAGTGAGAATTAATATGTTGGAATGAGTTGGGTTTCCAACTCTATTACCAGGAGAGAACAATCTGGATATTATGTTATAAATGATTTTGATTCTGATATTGAAATCCGTATACCAAGAACTTTTTGAAAAATGCTAAAGTGACGAGTGCCTACAACACTGCACTGACATGGTGGAGTGCACCAAACCATAGAATTTTTCTCGAGATATGAGTATTGTACACCGAAGGAAAATTGATTGACGATGGAGGAAGAAAATTAACTTCTAGGCTCGAAAAGATTCAATCTCTTTTAGACAAATATTCTCTCCTATTGGTTGAACCAAAGTACACAAGGGATCGACGAACAAATGCCTTCAGGATACAAAGAAGTCTTACACTCAATATACTAAATCAGATTATATACGATCTGATTTAGCCTAGAACACTCGGAAAAATAACAAACTGATGATGCCTATATCTTATGTTTAGAGAGAGGAGAATACAGAATTTTTCGGTGAAGAAATCTGAATTCTGGTTGGCTTTTTATAGCCATTTCTGTGTATGTTGACCAAGAGTCATGATTTAATGCCTCTTAGTCTAATAGCCGTTAGATTGTGCCTTATCTGAGATTTAACGATCTAGATTGCACCCTATCAAAGGTATGTGTCTCATGTCCTTTAACTAATACCTTTTTGTTGAATCTGTTTGATCTAGTGGCTCTGATCGTGTCCGATCAGTTGCCATTTGATCTAACGGATCTGATCGTTTCTGATTAGGTACTATATCGATCCATCGCACCTGATCATTCTGATCGGGTACTACATTAATCCAACGTATCGGATCGTTCTCGATTCGATATTATTTCGATCCATCGTATCTGATCGGTAACTTGATCGCGCGATCAGTTGCCATTTGATCTAACGGATCCGATCGTTTCTAATTAGGTACTATATCGATCCATCGCACCTGATCATTCTGATCAGGTACTACATTAATTCAACGCATCGGATCGTTCTCGATTCGGTATTATTTCGATCCATCGTATCCGATCGGTAACTTAATCGTGCGGTGCTGATCGCACCCGATCCATCACACGTGACGGATCAACCACCACCGTTGGATGATTTCGTATCCCGAAAACTTTAAGTGCAAAGTGCACCTCAAAGCGCCCTTACGCACGTTGCGTGCGGGTGCGGGGGTGGTGCTTCGCACCACCTCGAAGCACTGGATCAAAACCTAAAGGTGTGACACAAATACAACTAACTATGTTGGCTATTACTTATAAGGTACACTACTTTCTTACTTGTAAGCGATGTGGGACTAAACCTTATACACATAAAAAACCTCAAAATCTAACTTAAGAAAAACAAACCAAAAAACTATAAAAAACCTTATTTTATTTTGAAAATATACAACAGTATTGTACACCGAAGGAAAATTGATTGTTCTGTATAACCGTGTTGAAGGAAGCCAATGTAGTATGGCTCGAACCCAAATATTCCATTTTTTCCTCAAATGGTTTCAATTCCTAATCAATTAAATTTTTTGCATCATTTCTCATTTCAATTTTTCGTATGGTTTTCTCATAATTGATAAATCAGATATACAACTAATGTTTGGGAGTTAGAAAAGTTTTGAATATAATCCTGATTTTTCATTAAAAAAAAAAATTGTTAAAGATTTTGAAAAATTAAAATAATTGATGATGTGAACTACATTGCATTCAAGAGATTGCTCACTTATTGAACTAAACTAGCACCAGGTTTAATTTGTATTCCCTTAACTTTCATCATCTCTCTTACCACCTCTACATCACCCCACCTTTCCACGGAAGCATACACATTTGATAAAGCTATATAATCTTCGCACGTAGACTCGGACTCTAATGATTCCCTTCCATGCTGCAACCGGAAGAGAATCTTCCCTACCCTCTCTCCCATCACAACGTCTCCATGAATCTTACATGCACCTAACAAACTCCTCCACAAGATCACATCAGGCTTGAATGGCATTTCAATTATGAACTCATAGGCTTCTTGTAACCGTCCCACACGACCAAGAAGATCAACAATGCATCCATAATGTTGAATTTGAGGTGTAATGGAAAATTTACAACTCATATTGTGGAACAAATGTAGGCCTTCTTCGACAAGTCCTGCGTGACAACACGCGAATAATAGGTTAGTGAAGGTGACCGCATTGGGTCTTATGTTAGAGGCCTCCATTGAACTCAACAGCTTCAAGGCCTCTTTACCCTTTCCATGGAGGGCTAGCCCCGCCATCATTGAAGTCCAAGTTAATACATTCTTTGCCTTCATTCTCTTAAACACAATTAGTGCAGTACTAAGGCACCCACATTTGGAGTACATGTTGATTAGACTAGTACCGATGAAAACATCGTCTTCGGGTGCATAAATTGTCTTGTGTATATACCCATGAACACAGCTACCCGTTGTTAAGTTGCCTAAACGAGAACAAGCCGAGAGCACACAAACCATGGTCGTGTCAGTGGGTTTAACTTCATAACTGTCAAGTAACATTTTGCGGAACAATGTCAATGCCTCATGGGAATTGTTATTAGTTCTTATCCTCTGTGAAAGGTAGCCTGATATCATGGCATTCCAAGTAGCACTGCTTCTGTCAGACATTTCATCAAACACTTTTCTAGATGAGATGATGTCGTTTCGATTCGCATAAAAATGGATGGTGGTTGTGTGTACGGTGATATCGGACACGAACCCAATCTTGACGATCCTTGTATGTATCTGTTTGCCTTCATATAATGCCTTCGAGGACGATGAACGAGCACAAGCACCAAGGACGAATACATAGGTAAAATTGTCAAAAACTATATTACCCAATACAATTCCATCGGCGAAGAGTTGAATTGCCTCATCAGAAGGCATGCATCGGATCATAACATTCCATATGAACACATTTGGTTCATCGGCATGGTTAAGGATGAGACGGGCATGTTTCGTGCCGGTTGGAGTCGAAATGGCACAATAGTGCTCAACTAACTTGCCCACTATAGAAACAGATCGATGGCAGTTAAGGCCATTAGTGATCATTTGGGCATGAATTTGTTTCAATTGATTTAGAAGTAATCCTCCTTGTTGTAAGAGTGAGAGACATCTTAATCTTGGAAGTGTTACCATAAGCACTACCACGGCTCTTTGATAAAGGGTGCTGATACTGCTAGGATATGATTTCTGGACTTTCGGTTAGTTTTGATTCAAACTGCAAAATCTAATGTGATATGTAATTTCGAAATTAGTTGGTGTGTTACAAGTAAAATCTATTGTACGTACTAGAAGTTCTCTGTTTAAAATAAACTAGAGAGTTACTATTGCCACACCAACTCCACATCCTCTTAAATTATTATGTTGAAAATTGAAAAGACATTCTCAATCATGGAAAACTCGGTTTGTGTCTCATCTCGTTTATGGAGAAGACTGAGTTGTCTCGAATGAGATAGATCATTTAACTCGGTTTACAATTATTTATTCACATATTTTGTATTTTGAAAATAATTATAAATTTTTTTAATAAAATAATTAGATTAAAATAGGTTAAATCATATAATAAACATTTGCATTTTATAAATTAATTATTTTAATTAAAATATACAAAATCCCGATGGACTTAGAAAAGTTTTACCGACTCAGCTAAGATCTTCAAAAATATTGTCCAACTCATCTCATTTGTCTCGCAAGATTTTGTACGTGTAAGATATCTTGTCTATCCATCTTGTTCATAGAAGATACCTAGATGATTTGGATGAGTCATTTCAATCTTGGATGTAGGGTTTAAAATGGGTCAGATTTTATTTGAAATTCGAGTGATCGAAATTTAGTGGCTTTGGTTCTTTCAAGTATATCCGAATTAAAAAAAAAATGGTTTGGATACGGATCCATTCTTACATCCATCTAGATCCGAATGATATATTATTTTATAAGCTATATTTTTATATTTTTCAAAGTATCTTTCTTCAACTAATAAGGGTTGAGCGTAGTGGCCACAGTCTTCTTCTAAAAAGGAAAGTTGAGTTTAAATCACCTTTTGTCTATATTTTTAACAATTTTTCTTGAAATAACATTGAAGGATTTAAAATTATCCAACTCGAATCAATTATTTCGATAAGGTCAAATTCAGATACAGGTTTAGTGAAAGCAAAATAGTTCGGATATAGTTTTATCTTGTAGGATTCGAGTAGTATTCAGATCTGAATCCGAATAAAAAAAATTGGATATGGATATACTCATGTCCGACCTGTGTTTAAGCCTTACTTGGACGAGATTTAAAACCATACTCTCAATGGACAGTGTAGGATTATGTAAATAATTGCCCTTTTTTAAAACAAACTAGATAATCATTAATCAAAGCCAAAATTTATGTCACTAAAAAGAGGAAATGCATAATGGAAAGACGAATGTAGGAGAAGTAATATGTGTGGACCATTGACTCACACCTGAAGTAGTCGCATATAGACTCACCTGTGGCCTAGCGTGATGTGATGTAGCAGCCTGTGTGAGTTCTAGAGACTGCACTCAGTTTCATACTCACAAAGACACAACCAGGAGGAGCAAACTCTTGTCGCTTTGTCTTAACGCCGAGCCACACTCCTAACGGATCACTTGGCCTCTATTAACATGAGCTAATATATTTAAGTATGTAACTTTGCGCTGATTTAGTTTATTCAACAAGAAGTTATATGCTTAATATCTCTTCATGAATCTCAAGTCACCAATCGAAACTAAATGGGACCAACGAAACTTCACAAAATAAGATCACATAGCCCCATCAAATTGGACCCTAACTGACCCACATTTACTAGAAAAACTAACAAGTCTTGAAGGACAGTTGGAGCACCCTTTGGAGTGTCCTTCACGTGGTCCTTTCCATAAGGAATTTGCTTGACAGGCTCATCGAAGTTTCCTTCTCCCGTGTCTTTAGAGAGGCCAAGAGGGCTGCCGACTTGCTTGCTTCCTACTAGATTAGTCTGAGTTGTAATGAGTTAGATTGTGAGTTGCTCTCTAACAACCTTGTCTCTGTTTTATTTCAGAATGGCAATGATGTCCCATTTCTTCGGTTGTAGTTGGTCTAGGTCTACCTTAACCCTGTTGACCTTTCAAAAAAAAAAATGGTTGAACCCACAAATTCTTGATTGGGATGTCCGAGATCACTTCTAGGATGCTATGCAAATGTAACTTGAAAATTCCAATAGATGAGGTGGTTATAAAAGAACAAAGAAAATGGGTAAACTGACTTCCTACAACACTGTATTCGACACTATGCTGACGTGGAAATGTGCAAAGAACTAGAGTTGTTTACAAGTGAAAATCATCATCTATGGTTCTTTGCACATGTCCACATCGGCTCAGTGTCGAACACAGCGTCGTAGGAAGTCAATATAGAACGGCTCAAGGACAAACGCAATGTTTTCATATGCTCAAGGACACACTCGAGGTGTGTGTCTCGAGGCATAAGACACATGACTCAAATTTCACAATGGAATTCCAAATTTTGGTTTCTTTTATTAATAATAATGCAATACATTACTAGTTTATGTTCCAATACGAAACACATTTTATATTTGAATAATTAAAAGTTTCTGCACTCTTAACTATTTATAAGTATCACAAATATATAATTGAGTATTGTTTTTTCAATAACCTTATGGGCTTAGACCCATTGCTCAGCTGGTTTAACACAATGTTTTCAAGGGAGGGCGGCCTTTAGGGACTTGGTGAAGGTTTCAAGTTCCTTCAAACCTTCCTCTGGGGATTTTGCTTCTCCTAGAATCTTCACCATGGCACTACCAACAATCACTCCATCAGCTCCCCAACCTGCCATCTGTGTAAAAAATAATACCTAAAGTGAATGGAAAATTTCATTTATTGAGAAATTTCAGTTACCATTATTGAACAACGTTACATAACGGTGGGTAGTATTAAAAAAAGTTTGAGAAAAAAATGATAATAAGTATTTCAAAGTGGCATTTGTTTGAAATAAAATATCGGGTGGTATTTAAGTTCAAAAACCTTTTTTTCCCACAAAATAATGGTAAATTGAGTGTTGTAAAAAGTCTTCGTGAAAACTAAATAGACCCAATAACAGAACATCTTTACTTTCCAAAAAAACACACGGAAGGATTCAAGGCTTTATCATTATCAATAAGAAAATGCTTCTAGAACCATGGTTGAAATCTTAACTGCCCAAACAAGAAGCCTGGCCATCAATACACACAGCATATATGTAATAAGTTGTATAACTAACCTGTCGCACATGTTCTGGGGTCGATATGCCAAAGCCAACAGCCACTGGTTTACTTGATGCCTGTCACAGAAGTAGAGACAGTCTTTAGGCACTGAGGGCGTTGGGGAAGCACACAACAATTTCTATATCAATTGGTAAAGGAAATGTTCGACAATTAGTCTTCAAATGGATGCACACACGACCAACCTCGACCATCTGGTCAATGAGCCACCACGTTGATTACTATCGAAAAATTCAAAAAGTTGGTGACCATATCATATTCTTTGTGGACCTTTGCTTCAGTGACCATCCAAAAATAAAGCAACTAATTGGATGTTTGGGTTCATTCTATGGCTTTACCACATAAAACAAATGAAATTTTATGACATATTGTGAGATACAAACCTCCTTAATTTCTTGTAGAAGAGATTGAACTTGTAAGCTTATAGAAGAACGAGCACCAGTAACACCAATTGAGCTCACCTATTCAAGAGAATCTATGATTAGGACCCTGTTGAAGTAATAAATTCACCTAGACAAAAATAAACCCCAAATTTGAAAAAAAGGAAATTATGTTCATAAGATAGTGAGTGTAATCTGAATAAGAACAACCGAACTAACAACAATCTAAGAGATATTTGTTCCCAAATTGTATTCCATTGGTTTTCGACCAGTTTATGCATCTATTATTCTTCCATTTACTTCTTCATTTTATCTTTTCAGGAATTTGTCTTGCTGGGGTGGCAATGAATACTGACATAAGATGCCCAAACACAGGTATAAATACAGAAATTGGATTGGAAAGTGGTTACAAGTCTACATTTCCCAAAATATAGGAAAAATTTAAGTGTATCCCATCCAATATGTTGATAAATACCGTGCTTTTGAATTTTTACTAAATTGTAAATATCAATCAAATTTCTAATATCACAAGTTTTCTTCATGATGATTTGCTGATATACCAGTTAGTCATTATATAGCTTCTGCTGAGAAAACTAAGTCAGGAGTTGAGAAGACAGCCATAAAGTAGAAAAGAAATACAAAAACGTGAGGCAGAAATTGCATGGAAAAATCAAGCTGACTGACGCAAAAAAAAAAAAAAAAATGTAGAGAGAGAGAGAGGAGTGAAGGATTTAAATACTTTTTCCTGTCCTAGAGATATTAAAGTAGTTTTATCCGCTATGCTAAGTCATTTTAGGACTCTCTTGATATACGTGCAATTCAGAAAATAGAAATTATCATAGCATCCCTAACTCTCCTACACAAACTACAAAGCCAATGTGTTGGAGATATCATGAGAAAGATCTGAAGTATTTTATTTTTTTTATCAACTCCAAGTGTAACTTGTGAGGACTCTCTAATAAACACTAATAAATGTGTTGAAGTAAAGCTCAAAACTACCTATTAGACTGTTGGAACCCACACATTAAGCATAGAAACATGGAATATTGATTTACTGCAGCAAACTAACTTACAAGGTACACAAATCCTTCTGAAGCTTCAACAATGGGTTTCATTCGATCTGTTGGAGTAGTGGGTGTTGTGAGCAGCACCTCCATTCATGCAACACAATAATTCAATAGTTTATAATTCAAATTTATCATATTATACTCAATATATATTGCATCATCTACTCCTATAAATAAATAAAGATGAAAACAAGTGACCAAATAAAGAATTATATTACAAGAAAGTAAAATAAGAGTAACCAGAAGCAATAAATATGTCAAGTTTCCTGTTTTGTCGGCACATGTTTTGAACTTCTTTATGCAAGACTTGTGACCTATATGAAGATATCTTTTTGTACGTAAATCATCTAAGACCACCTATGTATCAGAGACTACAATGGAGGTACAGCGAGGCTTTTACCCCTACCCAGTTTCAGTGGATTTTCTTAAGTAGAGTTTCAGAAATAGATCGACCCAATAGGAAAATGACTTTTTCAAGAAAATATGTTTATTCTATGTAAAGTAACTGGTGACGTTATGTCTCTGAAATATATCGTGAATAGAGTTTCATATTTAAGCATTCCTTAGCTGGATAACGCCTTCTGTTTTTTTTTTTTTCTTTCTCTCTTTTTGCTAAGCAAGTGAAATATAGGTGGATAACGCCCTGATCATCTTATTTCAAAGCTAGAGTAACTATGCTTTTTGCATTGCAAATTCATTTTTAAGTTCAAATTTGATGGGAACAATACCTTTTGAAAGGTATGTTCTTATAACTTCTGAATGAGAAGGCTAAGTCTTAAAATCCTAATTTCTAAAGTCCAAGTGATTCTAAAAGCTAAGGTTCCTAGCAAAGGGTTCTCTAAATGTTTGAATTCCTAGTTTGAGTTCATAAAGCTAGGCTAAAAGATGAAAATAGGGTGATTAACAATGTTATAGTCAAATTTAAAGTTATTTCAGATGATATTTTAGGTCTACCAATAGTGTATGGCAATGGGATAAGAAACATCAGAAACTCCTCAAATATCGTGAAGCTCAAATAAAGTAGGCTTTGGATTCAAGGGAGGCTTCCTTCTTCTTTTTTGAGAAATGATTGACGGAGATTATTTCTTTTTTAATCGATTCTGTCAGATCGAGATGTGTGGATTCAAGGAACTATGCATCTATATTTATACTGACCCATCATGAATCAGATGATTAGTCTTTTGAGATAATTCACCAGTTTTCATTAGTAATATTGAGAGAAATTGCTATTCATTCAGCAAAGAATGAGATCCATTTAAGTGATGAGCTGTCCTTCTCTCTTCATTAACCAAAAATTAAGTTTTCAAATTGTACTTTGAATCAAAAACAAGAAATTAAACAAAGCAAGGGAAAGAGAAGATAAATGGGAGAACCTACTAATTCAAGTTTATTCTTAACAGCTTCGTCTCTCAAAATCTCAGTCTCCTCTAGAGGAACATCTGGAACCACAAGACCTGAAAGGAAGATAGGATATAACATAGAAGTCTATAACAAGGTTATATAGCAAACTCGTGGAACTGAGGAAATGAAAGAAAAATAAGTTTTGAACTGCTAAGCACATTTCACATTTTTTCTAGTTGATATATGTTCACGAATTAAGTGATATATTATATAGAACAATCATAGTCTGCTCACACTATCTTTATAATACAAGGCCAGATATTTAATTTTCTTTTGTCTTGTTTGCCAGCCATTTTAAGCAATAGAACAATCAGGGCTTCACACAGAATCATATCAGGCTGATCTTAATATAAAAGAATGCATGCATAAAATGCCATAGCTACAGAAAACACTTCAATCAGAAAAGGTAGAACACATAATGTATGGTTAGAAAATACTATATATCTTGAAGTGCCCGACAAGAGTCAGTGGATTGTTGGAATTTGACACGGTTATCAACTTAGAAACATACAAGCAACATAATTTTGGGCTTAAGTATGAGTCACATCTTGGACTTGTGGTCTCTTTCTGTTGGTTAATCTCATTATTATTATTTATTTTTTTGCTTATCGTGGGTATCCCCACCCTTTGGGTGAGACTAATCCCATGGTCACAAGCACCACCCCCTCAGAAATTCCTACATGCAATTGGTTGAGTCGAGGGTCAGGAATTCATTGCTTCGTGGGGGTTGGTTAATCTGATTATACCACTGTTACATGAATACTTTGAAATCATGCCGTACTCAAAACAATAATCTACCAGAGGCCTCATTCACATCTTCTATCAATTACAGGACATATTATGTTGTCACCAAAGTCCTCAAGATACTAACTCAAGACATTTGGTTACATGCCACCAAAGTCAAAAAAAAAAGTTTAATGTTTCAATGAAGAAATTAGCATATATAGTTGAAAAAGTATCACTGTTACAACTAACATTCAACCAAGCATAATTACATCTATCAGAATTGTACATTACCTTGTACGCCAACATCTTTTACGGTATTCATGAACTTTCCAATGCCACGTCTAAGTATTGGGTTGTAATATGTAAATAGTGCAATCGGGCAAGACAGTTGTGGGACCACCTGCTCAGACCATGATGAAAGCCTGATATTAGACTTATATGGCACACCATTCCAACTTAGTACAACAAGAACTTTAACAAAAAAATTACGAAGTTGGAAGAAAAAAAAACTAAAGCAAATGAAGTGAGTCTATCTATGTGTGTAACATATTGACATATAGAAGTACTCTATTCATATAACAAAGGATCTGTTACTGTCCTAAACTAGTGTACTTGATACAAAGAGTTATCAGCATGGGAAGATAGTGCATCTCCCTAATTACTGAATTCACACCTCTTATACTGAAACACAAACCAGTTTGCAATACGGTTCATCTTAGATTAGTGGAATATAGTGAACATGCACCAACAAATTTGCTAACCCAATCATTGCGATTCACTGAATTTTTTCATTGGATCAAGCAAACTCAATGAAACAATTGGACAAACCAGAGAAGATACAACATTTTTGTTTGAGAAATCTGATTTAATATATATATATCAAAGAAGCTATTTGAAAGACTTTCTATTATGCCTTTGTGCCTTTATTCTCAAAGACTCCTTCAATCTCCCTATAAACTTTAGCTTCTCTTTCAGTGCTAAAATTGTGATCGATGAAAATTCAACTTGATTTTTTTTTCATCATCTTCTAGCCATCATCAAATGAACATTTAACTTCTTTTGCATACATTTTGGAATACAAATACTTGATGGATATAGATTGATTAATATGGCACTTAAACTTGATAAGAAAATGGATTTTAGAATATATCATGTCTTAGTTTCATTTTGTTATTTCGCATTATATTTTTTTTAATGATTGTTTATCTATTTTATATTTAGAATTTTGATCACTATCGAATTTGTTTGTTTACAGCGTAAAATCTTTTAAGATTTTGGTTGTACTTGTAATTTGCTTAATCACTTAAATCATATATAAGTGAACCAAATAAGGGAACCAAAGCAATCTGAGAAACGAATCATCTCCTCCTACCCCAAGGAACTGGTTATATCATTCAAGAGTTGCGAAACATGAACCTGAATTCAAACAGAGCAAATGATAAACCAGGTAACATGCGCTTCTCCTTGTATAGAGGAGGGTTGGGAGAAATAGAGAAATAAGTATAGCAGTATACCCCCTTTAACATGGAAATGATTGCGTCAAAGTTGGCCCCTCTTGCTAAAGAACGCGTAGATGCAGCCTAGAAAATGACATAAAAAATAAAGAATCCTTAAGATGGAGAAGTATAAAAGGAAAAAAAGAAAAAAAGAGATATATATATATATATATATATATATATATATATATACATTTTGTCCAATATGGGTTAGAGGATTCGGAATGGGCTGATTTTTTGTGAGGATGATTTCTATGGTGAGGAGATCATCCTCACAAAAAATCAGCCCATTCCGAAACTTCTAACCCATATAGGACAAAACGTTCGCTACCAATGTTGGTTGTTGAACCTGACCCTATATATAATAAGACGAAGAAGATGACTATTTAATTAAACCTGGATAACTGGGCCATCCGCCAAAGGATCAGAGTATGGTAAACCCAATTCAATTATGTCCGACCCACAAGAATCAAGCACCTTCAGTGCTTCTGCTGTTGTTGATAGATCAGGATCTCCAGCCGTTATGTAAGGGATCAACGCAACCTTTTCCATTGGAGACATGAAAATCAGTACCAGCATAAACAAAAACCCAGATTTATTTTCACCACACAACCAACTAAATCAATCTACCCATTTCAAATCTTCATGAAAATACAACTGAATTCGATTAGTAAAACGAGCCCAAATTGCAAACATACAAAAGAACCCAGTATTCGATATCGATTGCAATATAATAAAACGATTGAAATTTTAATAAAGAAAAGATACAAATGAGAAAAAAATAAAGAGGGGGGGGCAGTAAATTACCATTTCGTGAGCTGAACATGACGAAATTCCGATTTTGGCTAACTGTTCGTTTTAATTCACAAAACATGAAGATTGAGATCATAGGTTTTTCAAAGTGCCGATCTTGCTGATATAAAGAAGCAAAAGTGCTGATTTTTTTTTCAAAGAGACAATCTTGCTGGTTTATTGATGATCTCTCAAAAAAGTAGCGAACCTGTGAGATTGTCAATTTTCAAATAAATATCAACGAGATTGTCACTTGAAAAACCTGCAATATCGCTCTTCGCGTTTTGGGAATTAAAATGAATAGTGATCCGGAATGGGAATTCCATCAAAAGTTGATCACATTTTGGGAAATTTCTCAAAAAACATTCAGATGGTAGAATGCTTATTTTCACCATTTAAGTATAAACATGGCAACCACTAAATCATTACCACCTTCAAACCTTCATGGAAACCCAATCGAATTCGATCAACAAAACGAACCCAAATTGCAAAAATACAAAAATTCATTGAAGACATGCAAATCAGAATCAGCATAAACAAAAAGTCCAAATTTACTTTCAACATTGGTGATGACACTATAGACCTGAGTTCGATTCCCCACAGCATCGAGTCACTGATCTCATTAAAAACAGACAAACCGATAATTAAAAAAATCTATACAACCCATTTCAAATTTTGATGAAAATCAAACTGAATTCGATAGGTAAAACGAACCCAAATTGCCAAAATCCAAAGTATCCATTATTCCATATTTGAAATAGAATAAAAATATTGAAATTTAAATACAGAAAAGATCCAAAATGGAAGAAAAATTGAGATATTAGAGAGCTTACTTTGCCTTGTTGTTTGAGTTTGGTGAAAGTTTCAGAGAGTCCAACGGCAGGGGTAACATTGAGTGAAGCCATGGGTTTGACATATTTGGTGGAAACAATGGATTTCTGAGTAGGGAGACGAACAAAATTGTTCTGAGATTTCTTGGACTGAAGAAAGAAGGTTGATTTTAGAGCAATCGCCATTGTTGTCCAAAGAGAAAGCTTGGTGTGTATCTGGGAAAAGTGGGAACCCAGAGGTTTAAAAATGAGGATATTATAAACAAGGAGTAATGATTCAGTACTTTCACTGTAGTATACTTAAAATACTACGGAGTGATCTTCCAATTTGGTGTTTCTTAGATTGGTTGCTGATGTAACTCAACCATTGTATCATTAAATAATCGACCAAAAGAAAAAAAAAAAAAAAAGACTAATGCTAGAGTGACCTATGTGGGCGACACACGGAGGACATCATGACGTGGTGGCATGCGTATGACCCCATAGATGTATTTTTTCCGAGATATGAGTAAAATGCATCTACGAACATGTTTGCACTACCAAGTCTGTCCCCGCTGAGATCACTCCAGCATGACCCAAAAAAAATAAAAAAATAATAATGGAAACACATGAGACTAATCGATGGTCAAGATCACCCGTTTAAATAGACGGTTCAGATCAATTAGAGAACCTCCCAATCACCATTGGAACTCAATCTCATTCATCACGTGCTTATGATCTGAAAAAAGATATGATTTTAAATTATTGGCTCAGTAAGATACACCCACTCAATGCACATGCATTGGCCTTGGGTGATTGGAGGTTGGTTTTGGGTGCAAATTAGGAAATATATTAGATAGTGTATCTTCTTTGGATAGGAGAAATCAAATCTAGGCTCATACAAATGGAAATGTTTGGTCAAATACAATTGATTTATTTAAGTATTTATTAAAATAAAACAAAACTCATAATATTTTTAATGTTTTGAAACTATCTAATGATAATCTTACGTTCTTTTTTTCATACGCCCCCTCATACAGTCCTTGACCGAGCAATTATAGAATCATAAATCTTTTTCTTGAGTATCTCGAAGCAAAGCATCTATGGTTCTATGATGGGAGCGTACATGATATATTTAAAAAAAGAACGTCAAAACATCACGAATCTTTGAAAATAATGTTTTATCAATTTTAACAAAGCATCACTACTCTTTAAAGGAAAATACTAATATCAAATGACGTTTGAAACCATCCATCAAATAAATGGTTTAGATGGGAGAATATTTCTTAAAAATTTCAAAATAAAAGGGATTACTAAGATATAGAATACATCCCTAGAAAATATGTATTTTTCCACTATTTGTTTAATGGAGAGCCTCAATCATGAATCAAGGCAAGTGTTTTCAATTTTGAACCATAGTCCAAATTGTGAATTTGATGTCCTTTGTTAGACACTAATCAGCCATTAAAAATGACTTGGGGCCATTTGTAGACCCGCTGTCCCATAAACATTTGACTCATGTCTTGGTGGGTCAACACTCCAAAATTTGTTTAATGGGCTAATTATAATCCTTCGTATCTTAGCACCGAAAAAATGTTTAAATTCAACTAGAAGGTGGCATGTATGCACATACATTTGAAAAGGGCTAATTTGTAATTTAAAAATTAATTAAATAATGGTTTCGAAAACTAACCACCCTGATTTCAGGGACGTCCGATTGTAATTTCCTAAGTTTTTGAACAAAAATAGCCCTGATCATATTAAGTTTAAGAATAATGCTGAAGTGACTTCAAGCTAGAACCTCATATCGAACTTCTTGACGTGAAAGTGTATGGGAACCATAGATGCTTTCATTGATATATGAGTGAAAAAGATTCACTTTCACATCAAGAAGTGCGATATGAGGTTCCAGCTTGAGACATTCCAGTACGACTCTAAGTTTAAATGTTAAAATTAGGGCATTTATAGAATCCAAATTTTGGTGTCCAACCCCTACTACTCTACCTTCTCTCGTTATAATAGTAAAGATGACTAAGTTATACATGAAAAATGCTAGGATTATGGTTCCCAACACCAACAAGCTAATTTTGGTGTGCGAGTCAACAAGAGATTGGTAGATGTCCATGGGATCAATGGGCCACAAATATGTCAAAATGAATTTTTAAGAATCCAAATCCAACCAAACTCCTCACATAGAAATTATGCAAAGTTAGCACGTACAAACACTATGTATAGATATTAAATTTCCCACGCCGAATGCATTTTGGGTTTACTAAGATGTCTGGTAATTGATAAATTTGCAGACACTAGCTAACTTAATTGGTAAAGTCTTTGGATAGTGTTATTCATATTATTATTTTGTTAGGCAAGCGAGGTGATTACTTGTCAGGGCAAAAGTGGATTCAATGAGATTTAAACTTAGGTTGTGGGATCAACATTTGTGATGCCTTTATGATCTTAAAAAAATTGGTTGTCGATGATAAAAATACCTCAAAGATTATAACACTTTAATAAAATAACCTCTTTATTAAGTGCACCCATTTTCATACGTCTTTTACGACTTCATCTTCTTCTCATTGTCGTGGTTGTTGAATAACCTCAGCTCTTTCAAATTCAACGTGTCATTTGTTCTCGTTCCTAAGAACAGTCCACTCTAGATGCCTATTTCACCAAACTAAACACATATCATGATGAACTTTCTTCTTGTTCTTTTCTAGCATCTTGCACTTGTGATGCATCTAAAGCCCTTTTATCATCTGGGCAACAACAAGAACTCATGCAATTTCTTATGGGTTTGAATGAAAGCTCTTCTTCTATCAGGGTACAATCCTCTTCCCACAATAGACAAGGCTTATTCTCTCCTTGTTCAAGAAGAGAAACAACATGAAGTTTCTGCTACTAGCAACAACTCCTCTGAAGCTTCTGTTTTACTTGCTAAAAACATTATCCGGTCTTGAGATGGAAGAGATTTTGTTCCTGCACACGAAGTCTGATTCTCATAATAGTCATGATAGTCGGAACAAACCTTGGTGCACCCGCACCAGCCCAACTTGTAACAATTGTGGATGGATCAGATACACGAAAGAGACTTGTGTGTACCTTCTTTTCACTTCAATGTTCTTTCCGTTACCTTAAATTGTTCCATCACATTCTTTCTTGATTTTTGCATATTTCAGGACTTGGCTTCGAAGACGACAATTGAACTGGGTAAAGAGCATGGCGGCCTGTACATCTTTTTTGCCCCACAACCATATCTTACACTTTTACCTCACTATCATCTTCACATGACCTCTGGCACAAACGTCTTGGACACCTTTCGTCGCATCGCCTTCAGCAAGTAGCTCAATTAGTCCCTGAAATTTTTCCTTTTAAAGATTATCATTGTGATATATGCCCTCAAGCCAAACAAGCAAGATTACCTTTTAATTCTAGCACTATTAGCACTAATTTAGCATTTGAATTAATCCATTGTGATGTTTGGGGACCATATTCTACACCCCCCCTCTTTAGGACTCATTAATTTTTTTTTATAACAATAGTTGATGATTTTACTCGCGCCACATGGACTTACCTTATGCAATTCAAATCTGAAGCAAAATCATGATAAAAGTTTTAGGATATTGCAATCTCATCGGTAAGTTAGGTGTTCTGATCTTCACACACCAACTTGAGGGGGTGTTTTAGGATATTGCAATCTTCATCCAATCAAGTGATTGGTACAAAAACTTTCCTTTTGGTAGAGATTTGTCTCACCTATTTGAAAACTTAGATATTAGCAAGAACCTATGTATGGTAACTTTACATTCTTATACATAGAAAGTTTAGTTGTAACTTTTCAAATTCATTCTTCAATAAAGAATAAGGAAAAGTTCCCTGTTATCAATAACAAAGGGACCAAGATAATGCTAGATCTTCTTCATTTTCTCTTCTTTTGTATTTTTTTTTTTTTTTTTTTAACTTTCTATTATAATAGTAAATTATGAAAAATGGCAAAATAATAAAATTTAGGGTTTAATTGAGACAAAAGCAATGCAGATTAGTTGATTGTTAGAAATAGGTAAAAAATCATAAAAATGAAGCATTCCTAGAAATCCAAATCATTTAGTGACAATATTAGTTTGTTGTAAAGGTAAAATCTCGGATGACGTCGATTCTTCGAAATTTAGCCCTAACAATCAATCTTCATAGAACGATAAAAAATACATAGAAAAATAATTTTTTTAAAAAAAAAAGGAGAAAAGGGAGAGAAGACAAAAACAAGATATGTTCACGGAATTTATCCTAAATCCAGACTACATCATAGGCTTCGAAAAGTCGTTTCACTAGTCTTGAACCCATTACAATATCTACAAAATCTAGTCTCATCTACTTTTTTCCTCCTTCCAAGAGCCTCTCTCTTTTACATATTAGCTTTCTTTATATAAATACAAAAGCCAAATCGAAAAAAGGAAAGATAAACAATTCAAGATTCTTTACTAAATATATCTTTATCTAGAAATAGATATTCCTTAGTCAATTATAAAACTTTCTATTTCTGGATAAGATTATAAATAAAATCTAATTTAAAATATATCATCAAGCATCGAGATACACATCGAATTTGTCATGTGATCAATATTATTCTTATTTACACCACGTGTCTAATACTGAGTTTACCCTCTACATTTACAAAATGATTTTTGATTTGTTCCATACTAATAATTTAATGTTAATATGGATCAAACCATGTCCACAAGAAGTTATTGATATAGTTTTTTTTTTTCTTAATATCAACATTATACAATCGGCACACATAAAAAAGTTGAAGCTATTTTCATGTCGACGCTGCACAAACGAAAAATCCCCAAAAAAAATTATTTTCATTCCATCATTTTCTTGTCTTCTATTCATTTATCTCATTATTTCATTGAGTTTATTTTGTAAGGAGGTCATTTAGTTTAATGGTGAATTTATAAATATAAAAAAAAATTGAAATTTTCGTTAATGTAAGTTGGAAAAATATGGGTCTCAGAAAGTTTTAGATTATTGGAATCAATGAAAGAAAGAAAAATGTGAGTTGTACTCTTTGTAGAGGTTGGTCCGCTATTGAAAATTGGGGTTAGAGAAATAATAGGTGCAAATAGAGAACTTGATAATTGTTTTTTTCGAACCCACGTTTTCCTCGCTTTTTGCCGTTGTTGACCTTCTCTCTCCTTCTCCGACTTTGAAGCAACCCTCTTTGTTATAAGACGGGTGGCGTTTTGAATTTATTTCATGGCTACATTTCCGCAAAATTTGAAACACCTCCTCGGAAATTCCACGTGTAATCCAATGGAGAGGGTTCTTCAAAATTTTGATGAAGCTGGCTGCTTCAAATTTTCTTTTTCTTCCCAAAAGAACCTAATTTAGTCAAACATTTAAATCTATAATTCAGTTCTCAAACCCAAAGAGACAGAGAGACCAAAGGCGTCGAAAATGGAGATCTCTGCAACTCTTTCTCTACCTTTGATCCCTAAAGCATCAGCTTCAGTACCTTTGGCTTCCTGCAACTCTATTTTCTTCAACAATGGCGGAACCGATCTGTCCAAGAAGAGCAATCGCTTGATCTTGTGCAGAAACAGAGATCAAAGGGGTTTGAATTGTCGATCCATGTTCGGTCTAGGCGTGCCAGAGATCGCCGTCATTGCTGGAGTTGCAACTCTTCTTTTCGGCCCGAAGAAGTTACCCGAATTTGGTCGAACTATTGGACAAACTGTCAAGAGCTTTCAAAAGGTTCGATAGTTGTTGATGTTCTTCGTTTATTCTTTTTTGGATCCTTTTTTTTTTAATTTTTTATTTAGGGTTTTTGAGGTTTAGGGGTTTGGAGTTTAGAGTTCATTGTTCGTATTTCTATGATGGATTATTAATGTTAGCAGCATAGTCACAAAACTCTGCGAATTTTTCCAAAACATTGTACATTTCTCTAAATATTTGACCAGCAGATTAACTAGGAAATTAGGGTTTTTTGAGTTTTAGGGGTTTGGAGTTTATAGTTTATTGTTTGTATTTCTATGATGGATCGATGATGTTAGCAGCATAGTCACAAAATTTTATAAATTTTTCCAAAAAATTGTAAATTTCTCTAAATATTGGACCAGACGATTAACTAGGAAATTAGGATTTTTTGAGTTTTAGGGGTTTGGAGTTTATTGTTCCTATTTCTATGATATATCTACGATGTCAGCAGCATAGTTGCAAAGTTCTCCGACATTTTCCAAAAAATTGTAAATTTCTGTAAATATTGGTCCAGCTGATTAACTTGGCAAGCAATTAATGGACGATTTATCGATTCATCATTGCCTAGATGAACAATTTTACCCTTCAACCTCAAAATTTTACCTTGGTCGACCTTCAAATCTCAAGAACAATATATGATTTTTTGGGAAGTTGAAAATTATGGATTTTGGGAAGAAACTGACTTTTTCCAAAAATTTGTAAAATTATCTGATATGGGACAAGCTGATTAAGTAGGCGATGAATTAAGGGAAGATTTATTGAGTTGTCGTCGTCTAGAGTAACAATTTTACCTTCCAACCTTAAAATTTTATCTTGGTCAACCTTCAAATTTAAAGAACAAGATAGGGTTCTTAGGGAAGTTGAAGATTATGGATTTTGGAAGAGACCCAAAAATTCATTTCTACCCGAAATTTCTTGGAACTTATCCGAATTAACCGAACTACGAATAATTGCTAAATCCAAACTTTGTTACTGTGGCTGGGCAAAGCCCTTAATGGTGGGCAGCAAGTCAATGTTAATCGCTGCCCGACTGCCTTCATATAAATCAGAAAATGTTTGCAAGGTAGGGTTCTTCTTGTGAAAAAGCCTCTAGTATCAAATTGTGGAAATAAATCTTGGTCATGGGAAGTGTTTGATATCGATTTAAGATAGAAATTGACAAGTGGTACCTTAAATTTTAGAAATAATGTTCTAAAAAGCTTAGATATTTAAATTGGCCATAATGCTCAACCATGCTCGTTTTCCTGTCTTGTCAAATAGCCCGACGTGATTTAATTTTCAGCTCCCTACAGGTGTTACTGTGATCTAATTTTTTGTGGCACAGTTGTGGTCTAATTCTATTCCAAATCCTACATATTTAAATAATTATTTTTAATTTACCTGAAACATGAGTCATTTGACTCCTTTATCTCAAATGTTACAGGCAGCCAAGGAGTTTGAGTCGGAGCTGAAAAGAGAATCTGAACTTGCAATTGACCCCCCTGCAGAGAATCCCTTAGTGGTCAGTGAAGAGGAGAAACGAGGTGTCGAGGTCTCAAGCACTGTGGAGAGTTAATAAGCCTCTAGAAGTACATCGAAGACTGGCTTTCTTTAGTGTAATAGGATTTGCAGTTTAGCAATGTATTACTTAATAATTCAGGACTTGTTCACTACCTCGACATGCAATTGAAACTTTGTATGCTTGGTGACTGATGCTAGGGTTTGCCTGACTTCAAATGTCTCAGGTTTGAATTGTTGACGATGTGATGAGTATATTTATATAATTGAGGAGATCTATTTTGGATTTAGATTAATTGTTTAAGGTCAGAGAGAGTCGATTGTTCCAATGGGTTTGTACCAAGGATCTATATTAAGTTTGTAGCTTTGTCAATTAAAAAGTGGATGGATTAATGCTAAAGAGAAGAACTAAATAATTAATGTTTATCAAACAAACATTCCTAAAGAGATCATTTCTACCATTTTGGTTTAATCAAGCATGAAAAGTGAAGAAATCAGAGAGAATATGACCTATGTATAGAATTAAAGCTTTGTTGTAGGGTTGTCAATGGATCGAAAAATACATTCTGATAAGGGTCCAATCTGATATCATATTGGATTGGATCCTGATTGACTATGTCTTGATCGATAAGGATCTGATCCCATAGAATGTTAGAAAATCATATAAATTATATTATATATTTGTTTAAATATATGAAGTTTATTTGGATTTTATACATTAAATCGGATTTGGAGTGATTAAGACCCGATCCAATTGTTATTGGATTGGGTTTGGATCTTAATACTGAAATCCAATAAAAATCCGATCCATTAAAAGTCTGATCCGATGCTTATCGGATTAATTCCCAATCCAATCCTTATCAAGTTGGACCAGAACCTGATCCATTGACAGCCCTACCTTGTTGATAGTATAGATAAGTACTTGGGGAATGTGGATCTAGTAAAAAAAAAAAAATTATAAGACAACAATATGGCCAACAATGCATAATTTTTTTAGTAAGCAACATATTCATAAAATGAGTATATGGCTAAAAAAAAAGGAATATTTGAAACAAAAATATAATAAGAGGACGTCTTTTAAGATGGCCTGACCATATAAAATGATGATCGATAATAGCACAAGTGAGAGGGAGCGGTTTGTGCAATGGATCGATGGAGGTTGAGATGCATATCCTTTGGCACTGATTCTTATTGTTGTTTTGTTGAATATAAGTGAGCATGTAAGATGTCCTGGTTATTTGGCTTAGGAAAATTTACATTGGTGGGGTTTTCATAATTCATTAGAAATTGATTCTATAATCTCTATCAATTTGAGAGATGAAAAGCTCCGATTGGTTCGGCCTCCTCCCATTGTTGTTGCAAGAATCAATATTGTATTTGTTGGGAGGATGTCTTTCTCTGGTTAATGATTATTGTTTGAAATATTCCGGGGTATGGGTAATTCTACTAAAAGGCATATCACAAACAATTCAATGGATAGCGAAATAAAAATATTGGGCATTCAAAAGGATGGAAAAATTTTAATCGAGTGCGCTGGTAGGGCATTATCTTCCTATGATGACCCTCAAACATGGTTTTAAAACTTGGTTTCGTGTCTCGTCTTGTCTAGGCTTGATACTAAGTCGTCTCGGACGAGTTTCCTGATACGTTTGAGACATCTTGTTCAAAAAAAAAAAAAAAAAAAAAAATCTGAAGATGAGGTATTAAATCTCGAACAAAAAAGTGACTTGTGAGTTAGTCTCATTAAGCTCTGATATCGAGTTAACTCAGACAATATGTTTTAATCTCGGACGAATTTTAAAACCATGCCCTCAAAGTAATAGGTTCTAAGGATATAATTCTTGGGCTCTTCTCTTAAAAATTTCCAAGAATTTCCTTATGTGACAAGAATATGTTTTAATGTTATGTTAGCATTTTTTGTCAAAAAGAATATGTTGGTTAGGACTAAACATACTATATTTAATAATGAATTATGCATAATATATATTAAAAAATAATTTAATGATGAAATAATATTATTCCATTTCAATAAATAAATAAAAATAAATCTACAACGAAAAGCTTTGGTTTTGGTATCCAGATTAAAAATATTCTATCCTTTGAGGTAAAGAAAATATCCTCCCCTTTTGGACCTATTGTGAGTGAGGAGGAACATACCAACTTGAATGGAGGAATGAAATTATAGTTGGATTTTTTAAAAGACATTAACAGTCATAAATACATGAATGGTTACAAAAATGGACAATTCAGACATTTATAATCATTAACTCACGCTTTAATAAAAAGAGTCGTGCTTGAGTGACTTTGATGCACACATTGTTGATGTGGAGGTGCGCAGAGAAAGCTTCTAGGATTCTCCATACAACTTCACATCAATAATGTGTGAATCAATGTCATTTCAACATTTTCTTAATAAAAATTTCTAAATCATTAAAAAAAAAAAAAAAAAAAAAAAATCTCTAAATGACGTTGTTAGGGGATTGATTTATGAGTAGTATTAAAATCACCCCAATTATTACCAAGGGTAACCCACATTATAGTCAAATTATTTTGCCTTATATGAGTTATAATAATTTCGAAATGAACTGATTTTTGGTGAGATCAACTTCACCAAAAATCAACCTATTTCGAATCTTTTAGCCCATCAAAATAAGATTATTGAATAATAAGTCGTTCATTTTTTTTAAAAACTACATTTGATGGGATTAGAAGTTTAGGAATGAACTGATTTTTGATGAGAATGATCTCCTCACTATATAGATCTTCCTCACACAAAAGTCAGCTTATTCTTAACAAATTAGACGGAAAAAAAATAAAAATAAAAAAAGTTTATGATGTGGGTGCCCTTGATAATAATTGGGTGCCTTTAACACTACCCTTGGTTTATTGGTTTATATGTCGCCTGACCAATCTTGTCAGGATAAGATCAGAACCCTGTGAAATGGGTTTTTTTTTTTATTGGATCTCAAAATGGGCCGAGTTAATAAATGTCTGCTGAGTCAATCGGATTAAATTATTTTAGAGGGTTACTATTGCCGCACCAAATTTTGCTGTTAAATCATGAAAAATTAGAACATATCTTGGGTGGCATTAGCAAAAGTTAGTGTGACAATAGAAGCTCTCTTATTTTAATAGAAATATTTGACTGATAATCTACTAATTACTCTTTATTTTATATTAAAAATAGGTCAGGACTCAGGATCAAGCGAGTTAACTCAGGGTATATATTAGAGCTTGTTCTTATTTCAACACGACTAGATAGTAGATACAGAGAGACAGAGAGAGAGAGAGAGAGATGGAAGAAACCCTAACCATAAAGAAAAAACCAGAGAGGAAAATGGAAGACCTCTCATCAGAAGTGATCCAAGAAATCCTCTCAAGACTACCCATCAACTCTCTATTTGAAAGCAGGTGCGTATGCTCAACCTGGCGAAATGTATCTAATGAACCTCTTTTTGCTAACATGCACTTCGCCCAATCTTCTCAAAACCAAAACTCTGGTCTCATTCTTCAATCCTTCAAATCCGAATTGTACGCTATACAAGACTGTGAGACTTGCGATATAGCCCTTAAACTCAGTAATTTACCTTTTAAATCTTGGCTCCCCAATTTCAAGTTAATTGGTTCTTTTAATGGATTTATTTGCTTGGTAGATGTTAATCGTGAATATCGAAGCATATTTATATGTAATCCTGTAACTGGAGAGTACATCAAGTTACCCGATAATGCCACATTTGGTAAGGTTAATGGTGTTTTGTTCGGATTCGGTTTCGATCCTGAAAATAAACAACACAAGGTGGTAAGAGTGAGATTTGTTGGCAATGGAGTTAGATTTGTTGGCAATGGTGGAACGTTAGAGGTTGAGGTACATACCCTTGGCACTGATTCTTGGAGAAGTATTGGTGTTTTGTCAAATACAAGTATGTATCTAGAATATTATGGTGTTTTAGTTGAAGCAAATTTACATTGGTTGGGTTTTCGTGGTTTATTAAAAGTTGGTTCTATAGTGTCCGTCAACTTGAGAGATGAAAAGCTCCGATTGATTCAGCCTCCTCCCTTTGTTGTTGGAATGAACAAAGGTAATATACATTTGGGATCATTGGGAGGTTGTCTTTCTTTGGTTGATGATCGTTTTTGGGAACATTTCGAGATATGGGTAATGAAGGATTATGGTGTGACGGAGTCTTGGAACAAAGTTTTCAACATCAGAAGGCATATTGCACTCGATAAAACTGAGAGAGTAATTAAAATTGTGGGCGTGCAAAAAGATGGCAAAATTCTATTCGCATGTGCTAATATGGCATTGTTTTCTTATGACCCTCAAAGCACCGAGATTAAGGATCTTATAATTCCTGGGCTTCCAAATTTTTTCAAAGTATTTCCTTATGTGCCAACCCTTGTTTCGCTCAAGGATGCTTGTGTGCCGGAGAGGCATTGACGAGGAGATTAAGATGGAAATATAAAGAAAGGACGAAAGATTGGATAAGGTAAAAAATGAACTAACGAAATCTAGGTATGGTTAAATTATCTTTCTGTCAAAACCCGTTATAGTATTTTCATAGATGTTTTAAATACCTTGGAGCATTATATCTTTCCTTAATAATTCTATTTATACTAAAAGGCCCTTAACATGTCTATTTGCATGCATACTTGTATGTTACATAGCTGTTCAATTTCATTTCTTGGTGATTTTTCCAGTTGTGCACTGCATTATCATAGATTATCATATTTCTTGTCATTGCCACTTGTTTGGGATGAGTGAGTGAGGTGAAATTCAGATTGAAAACAGAGAATTTGTTAGCCATGTTGTGAATCCTTGTTATGGATCACCAAATCCTCAAATCTGTTGGACTCCCTTTGGTTTTGGAGTTAGATATGAAATGAGGAAGCTGCCTCCATCATGCAGAGTATCTGTGGGTTGGGGCCAGAAAAATTAGTTGCTTCATGTTTAAGAGTCCATTTTTTTTTCTTTTTCTTTCAATTGAAAGGCTAGGCTGGTGTTGGAGTGCTTGATTTGATTAGAAGAGGTCCCATTGGCCATGATACTTCAGTCAATGCTTTTAGAAGCATGTGAGGACAACGCCTTGAGGCACACCTCAGGATGAAGCTCATTCACAATGCTTGAGGCGTGCCTAAGGTTGAAATAGAAAAGCAGCTAAGGTTTTATGCCTCAAACCAAGGTGTACGCCTGATGTTAATTTGTTTATTAGTAACATGTTTCTTTCTCTATTCTTCTTATTATTTTTTTCTTCTTTACTTGATTTACTTCTTTCATTATTTTTTGCTAACTAAGTAAAAATTTATATGTATCTTCTTTGCTTCTATTTCTTAGTTGTGCTAGCATGCAACATAATTGGAGCACTTAGAAATGAATCCAAATAGAAAATAGTAATATATGCAAAGAAAATCATTAAGTTGAATAGAATTGATTTGTAAACAATTTTTTGTACTATTTAGCATTAGACCCATAACTCAGTTGGTTTGACATGTTGCTAAAAAACTCTGAGGTTGTGGGTTCAAGTCCAACTTACCCATAAAAAAAAATGGAGGAAGTTATTAAAAAAGTAATATTTAATTGTATTTTTGCAATAAATATAAATTAGTTATCTATTGTAGAAACTTCTGACTTTTCAAATACAAAATATTGTTATTTTGCTAAAATATAAAATAATATTTTATATTATTATTTATTGCAATGAATTAACACTAATAATTCGAATACGTGGATTTGAAATTTGGAAATACACAACACAAATCAAAGAAAGAAAAAGAAATACATAGTGGCTATTCTACTTTTTAATTTTTTTTAAATTAATTATTTTGAATATTGCATTATTTATTTAAAAATATCATGCATGTGAGGCTTATACCTTGATGTGTTTGCCAGTAGAACACCTTGCCTCATGCCTAGTGTTTGAAAATATTGATATCAGTTGGATAACCTTGTTCTAGGCTTTGAAAAATGCTACAAATGGCAACTTTGATTGCTGGAGACATCATTAGGAGATTCCACTACCTTTTTAATAGGACTGCAGTTATTGCCTTGTCATGTATATGGTAGTCAGAGGTACATAAAATATGGTATCTACATTAGCGTCTTTAGCTTAATTAAGTCTTGAAAGTTTAATCAGTTATTTCATTATTACTAAGAACAAACCATTGATTATGTGATGCAGGCAGCTTCTGTTTCATGACACAATTGATATGATGTCGATATAGAGGATATTGTTTCAATGTGACAACATTTTTATTTTATTTAATTTTCCCATCTTTTTCTGTCATAATGTTATTCCATTTTCATGTATAGAAGAAATGGCAGTTGATATGGTGTAAAGATGAGTCAACTCTAATTGTGATTAAGAACGTTAGCCAAGAGCATTAGGAGGCTTAGACTCCCTTTGATGTAACCTGAATTGGAGTTTAAGGTATTGGTAGGGCTGATATAGTTGCAAGCAATATGTAATGAACACTGTTGAAGTATCAGAGTAAGTTGAATATAACTGGTCGTGGACTCGAGTTTCACTAGGGTGTTTGAAAGAAAGAGAGGAAGGCAAGATCAAAATTCTCAAGAAAAGAGAACTTGCATGAATGGCAAGAATGAACCGGCATGGGTGACTCAGTGGCCCGATGCATGTAATTTGTGGGTGTTGGCGTGCATCCAAAGGAATATGTGCGTATGCGCCCACGATTTACATTCCAATGGCATAGGTCAAAAAAATTCTCTGCAACTACTACCCAGCCTATTTCGTATCATTCACAAACCCGTGAAGTCGATACATTGGCTATATCTTCTAGTTACCAGATCTGACTGCGTTTAGCTCTTGTTTTTGTGATGGATTTCAAAATATTGTCGGAGTAATCTTGGTTGTCAAACGAGACGACGTGCAAGATTATTCACAATCAATCGTCACATAGGTTTGAAACAATGGCGATGAGTGCTTTCAATGTATTTCTCAATTCAGGGCTTGTTTGCTTCCGGAGTTGTCTGATTTTGATTGTCTTAGGTTTGAATCGATTTACCTGATCTGACATTGATAATTCAGGGAAGAAGCTTTATTAGATGAGCGTCCATATGGAGAACAATAGCAGCAATTTTCTTTTATTTTTGAACATGACATGAGCCACTTTGGATCAATTTTATCCAGAAGTCCTGGATGGGCAGCATCTATTGCAGGAGGATTAAGAAATTAAAAAGGATTACTACTGCAAAGGATAAAGGATAACATGAACTGATTAGCTCAAATACTCCATAGACATCTGACCTGATTATATCCATTAGTTGATTTGGATTCATATTTTTATCCTCATGTAATCCCTATTATGCTCCCCCCACAAAAGAAATATTGAGTAACAAAAAGCAACGAAGGTAATTTTTATTCAAGTCTGAGTGTGATGGGCTGCTGACAAAATAAATTAAGCCTCTATTGGAGCTGAATCCACTATGCTTCTCTTTAATCAGCAGCAGTTTAAAACTTCGCTTCAAAACTTTTGTAGTGCAAGTGTCACACCCTCGCCATTGCACCACTGGTTGGACATGTGGCTTCAGATGTGTGTGTGGCATGTGAGTTTGAGGCACATGACTTCGGGGTGGAATGGCAGGAAGGGGAGTAAAACTTAGTCCCACGTTGGTTAAGAATTGTCTTGGTCTCGGGTTGATAAGTGAGGGTTGGTACTTAACTTGTAACAAGGTTTTTTGGGTGTAAAAAGCATAGAAACAAAATTGTGCAGGTCATACGACCTAAAGCGGGCAATATCATCACTGTTATCACTTTTATCAGAACAACAGTGATAAGTGGATCCCGCCCTTGCAACACATGATCCTAACCATATAAGCATAAAATCCAATGGTTGAGGATTATCCTCGAGATTTTATTTATTTATTTGGAAACATGTAAATCCCAACAATTGGATTTCTTGTTGGGTCAATGTGTTGAATAGACGAAATTCTGAGTCCGGTATAGTATTCATTTTAATTTTCAAAACATGTTTTTTCAATGACTTAGTCACTTTTATAATCAGTGAATTTGCTAATAAAATATCAGGGAACTAGTTGTTACTTGCAATCTGGTTGGTAATTTATCAGTGAATTTGTTGATTATAAAAGTGATAAATCCACTGAAAAAACATATTTTGAAAATTAAAATGACTAGTGTGCCAGAACCAAAATTTTGTCACAAGTTGCACGCATTTGGGAAATTTCTCTTTCTTGTTTATACAGTTTCAATCATGTGCTTTCCCATGAGACAATCTTCATGAGTTATCGGAGTCAAACTCATAAATTATGAGAGTTGCTATTGGCACCCCAACTTTTACTTATCACACCCTGATTTCTTAAATTATTTATCACATCCCAATTATAGATTAAAACACAATATTCAAAGGGTGAATATCCGAATTGTGCATTGAATATGCCGAAATTTCGATTTTCACATACTGTTCATTTTAATTTCCAAAACATGCACATGAGTGCATTGTCCGCTTTTTATGCATCTAAGAATTTGTAAGTTTCTCACTTTTAAACTTATGAGTTCATAGATGCATAAAGGTGAAAAATGTATGTGTATGTTTTCGTAAATAAAATAAACAGTGTACCAAAACGGTAATTAGACCAAAAGTCTTGCATGTTTTTGTTAATATTTTCTATTCAAACATTACAAAATATTATAACACTCATTAAAACAATTTCAGTAGTCCATTAGCATTGCTATTAGGCTCATAAAAAATCCTAAACTAAAAGAAAAAAGAAATCTAATTAAAAAAAAAAAAAAAAAAAGAGAGATATATTGGCAGCTCAACTTTTACTTATTCTCAATTATTCCTTTTATTTTAATTTGGAGTGTAATAAATAAACGTTGGGTGCCAATAGTAGCTCTCTAAAATGGGGAGCGAGTCAACTCGGTATCCAAGAAATGGAGACCGGACAAACAGCAAGAAAGCAAATCAGACTAGGGTTTCCTCACCACCACCACTAGTGAAGAAATTGTTCTTATTTCCATTACCAACGACGCCATCCCCACAATAACGAACACATAGACATGGAAGAAACCCTAACTCTAAAGAGGAAACCAGTGATAACGATGGAGGACCTCTCACCAGAAGTGATCCAAGAAATCCTCTCAAGATTACCCATCAAATCTCTACTTGGAAGCAGGTGCGTATGTTCAACCTGGCGCAATTTAGTTAATGAACCTCGTTTTGCTAACATGCACTTCTCTCAAGTTTCTCAAAACCAAAACCCTGGTCTCATCCTTCAAACCTTGAAATCCGAATTGTACGTTATACCAGACTGTGATACTTGTGATGTAGCAATCCGACTCTGTAATTTACCGTTTGAATCTTGCCTCCCCGTGTTCAAATTAATCGGTTCTTGTAATGGGTTTCTTTGCTTAGCGGATGTTAATCGTTATTATCGAAGCATAATTATATATAATCCTGTGACCAGAGAGTACATGAAGGTACCCGAGAATCCAAGCTTTGGTAATGTTAATAGTATTTTCTTCGGGTTCGGTTTCGATCCTGAAAGGAAAGAATACAAGGTGGTAAGAACGAGAAATTCCTTGCATATGTCGTTGGAAATTGAGGTGCATACCCTTGGCACAGATTCTTGGAGAACTATTGGACAACATAATACAGGTGGGTATATGGGACGACCGGGTGTTTTAGTTGATGGACATTTACATTGGTGGAGTGTTCATGGTTCTTTTAGAGTTGAATCTATAATCTCTATCAATGTGAGAGATGAAAAAATCCGGTTGATTCAGCCTCCTCTCTCTATTGTTGGGAAGAGTCAGTGTAATATTCATTTTGGATCATTGGGAGGGCGTCTTTGTATGGTTGATGAAACTTTTAGGAGACATGCTGAGGTATGGGTAATGAAGGATTATGGCATGGTAGAGTCTTGGACTAAAGAGTTTGTTATTCAAAGTGGTTCATTTGGAAGATCAATACAAACATTGGGCATACAAAAGGATGGAAAAATTCTAGTGGAGTGTGCTAATAAGGGATTGTTTACTTATGACCCTCGAAGTTCAAGGCTTAAAGATCTTAGAATTCCTGGGCTTCCAAATTTTTTTGTAACATTGCCTTATGTGGGAAGCCTTGTTTCATTCAAGGAGGCTTTCGTATCGGAGAAGCCGTGAAGAGAAGATGAAAATGGAAGGAAGAACGATTGGAAAGGTAAAAACTGAACTATCATTTTCTAGACATGTTTAATAATCCTTTTGTTCAAAATCATTTACTGCAAAAATAGTCGTAATAGTATTTTTGTAAATGTTTTAAATACATTGGAGCATTATATCATGGCTATTGCATGCATAATTGTATTATTATAGCTCTTCAATATCATTTCTTGGGTGCTTTTTCTGGTTGTGCACTTTATTATCATAGATGAGCATCTATTTTTTCCTGAGTACTAGGTTTGTTTTTGGGCTTTATTTCCAAGTACTAGGAAGAAAAATTTGGGGTTTTGCCTAAAGGTTGAAGACGAGTGCATTTGGGCATTTGGGTCTTCTTCCATTACTCTGTCAAGAAGACTTAGGTCAAGGGAGGCATGTCCTCAGTTTCAAAACACAGGGGGGTATCTATAATATTCTCCAACATGTGTGTGCTGGGGGTGGGGTGGGGTGTAGGGAGGCATGACTAAATCACTCAAAATAAAACAAGAGAACACTATCTGAAATGGTTTGGGTATGTCGAATGATGAACACACAAGTGAGGAGTGATTTGGTGTATGTTGAGGAATCTGAAATGCAAAAAAGATATTAAAAAATAAAATTGATAGATGACATTAATAGGAAGATATATCAAAGAATTTGCATAAATTGGAGTTATGGTTCATGAAAGAAATATATAATTACTGTTGATGTCTGGTGATAATCATTAGATCAGACAAAGATTCTTGCTCATTGCTTAAGATTGTCATGCATTTAGAAAGGACTTCGAGTATAAATTGGATGATAACTCTGTTAGCCATATGTTAGTTGTGCTGCTTCCATGGAATTACGAGACATTTAAAATTGATTACAATAGCCAAGTACAAAAATAGAAAGTAACGTGAGGTGTGATGGCATGTATTGAACCAGGATTTCTTGTTTAGACCTTGTGTGCTAAGCTGTCAAATCAATGGCAGCCACATAAATAAGCTTGAGATACGCCTCTAAAACATTATTATACTTACCAATAAACCTTAAAAAATTATTACATTATTTATAAGTCCCTTGTCAATTAAAGGAGATTTTCCAAAACTGCAATGTTTCTAGAGTAAGTCCAGCCTTACTAACTTGGTAAGATTTCAAATCATACTAAGGGTTGTTAAGTTTACCTTGTGGCATCCGAAAACATGATCCAATGCCACAAGATGTAGAGGAAAATATTATATGAACTTAAAGAAAAAGGATTATCTAGACTCTAGTGAGTTTGGGAAGAAAGATTAAGGTTAGTGGCTAGGAGTTGAAGATGAGGCGCACCTTTGTCCTTTTTTAAGTCTTCAAGTGAAGATCAAGGTCAAGGGTATTCCCAAAAAAATGGGGAGATATGGCTTAATCACCTTAAATAATAAAATAAAAAGGAAAATAGAGGAATTCAAGGTTGATTCAAGGCTGGTCATTGAAACTGTTGAGTTTAAGTAAGTAATCCTTCCTAGTAATAGGTTTTTAAAATTTCGTTTGGGTTAATTAATTGTGAATGAGACACTTAATCAAAGAAATGATGATTAATCTTTAGGGTTTATGCTTATCTTTCAATAACTAGTTGGTGAATTATTTGATGTGTTGTTTGTGAAATGTATTTTAGTGTATTATGTATTGTTAGGTTGAATTGTGGATGGTTTTTTAGGTTTGAAGGGTTATGTATAAGTTGAAATTATTGTTAACAAACTTACACGTGATAGAAATTGTGTTTTTGCTGTTGAGAACTTGGCATAGTTGTCTATGAATTGAAGTTACTGTTAATAAAGTTAGAACTGGATGCGATAAAAGGTCTTTTTAATAGTTTAGTGTTGGTTGGAAACTTATGATTTTATGATCGTTTGGACTATTGATCAGTGATTTGACTTGGAAATTTTTAGCAAACTTGTCTAACCGAGAGCCTGTTGTTGGTTTACCAATTCAGATTGCAACTAGGAGTTGGTGCATTATTATCAGTGATTTTGGCTTCATGTTAATGGTTATTGTGATTAAGAGTTCTATTTAGAAACTTGGATTTTGAAATTCTAATTTTCACACTTTTGTTTACGAATTCAATTTCACCATCTTGAATATGAAGTTTTGTATTTGACTTTACAAGTTTTAACCAAAATCCAACATAATATGATTTCTTTTAACTTTGCATGTTCTCATTGATTGTTAAATCTTATTATGTGCTTGGCTTTCCCAAAGCTTACCCTTTAACTCATGGCAGAGGAATTGGTTGCAGTTGATGTGGAATAAGGATTGTAGCAGGTGCAGAACGTAATATCATTGAAAATCTTTGAAGAACTAATGTAGAAATTTATATGTAGATGTTCCGTATTGTGAATCTGGCTTATAATGTATATATATTTAAATATAAAATATATACAAATTGAGGTCAACTCAATTTGTATATATATTTGACTTGTAATTTATATGTATATATATTTTGCTTTTAATGTAACTTGAATATCAGAGTCATCCATCTCAGTTTATTTGAATAGTTTACTCCTAAATTGAGGCCAAGTCATGTGTCCGATGGTTTTCTTTTCTTCACTCATTTATACTAAGGTTTGACATTACAGAATCAAAGGCTTAGTTGCTATGCCTACCACTTTATCACCAAGAATGTGTTGAAAGTCTTCAAATTTTTATGCATTAAGGACCCATCTTTCAGGATTTTCACCTTCGAATTTTGATCAATCAAGCTTCAATGAGAAATTATGGATCGATTTTCAAATTGGAGCCACCTCTTTCTTCAAAAGGCCCTCGAACTATTTGGCATGGACTTCCTTTTTTTTAATTAAAATTTAAAATTTCAGTTTTGGGGGGTTATTTTGAATAAAATCAAAATTTCAACGTTAATTCATCAACAAAAGATACCTAATCTTGCATTTCGCATGGGAGTAGTCCTAATATCATCCATTTTGCACAAGATATTGCTAAAATTTTCATATTTTTTAAAGTTTGGAGTCTGGAAAAACCTAAATTGTCATTTGATGTGGAGGCAAATCTAATATGTTGTATTTTATAACCAGTATTATAAAAAAATCCTAACATGATTCTAAGAATCAATTAATGGGGTAATTTAGTAAAGCCTCCCTACAAAATTGGCGCAATTCGGTCTAAAATTTTGATTTAACAATTTCAGTGTAAAATGTTGTTTTGAAAAAAAAAAAAAAAAAAATTTCATTGTTAATTATTGTGTGTGTGTGGGGGGGGGGGGGGGGGGGGGGGGGGTTTGGAATATGGCAAAATTTTGATTGTTGAAAATTTGAGCAAAATTTTGATTGTTGAAAATTTGAGTTCTATTTGATTTTGAATTGCAAAAATTCAGTTAAAAATTCGATAACTGGAAATAAGCAGCATATGCTTCTTACGTGTGTCATCCATTTCATTCAAAATATTCAACCATGTGATAGTGATGGTAATAATGATGGTGGTGATAATGAGAATATTAAGATTATTATTCCCTTGATTTTTAAAAGAAGATCAAAGTCAAGGGACAAATCATCAATTTGAAAAATTAAACGATAATATCAAATACATGTAGAGGGTCATGTCATTATTTTTTTAATGATAAAAGAGACATTTGTCATGTAAAAAGGTGGATTCTTCCAAAAATTTGAAGAATGGCCGTTTTAAAGTTGATTTGTGTTATACACGTCACAACTTACAAGTTTACACTTTATAACATACAATAAGTTATAGTAGTATTTTTTTTCTACTAAATTTGTAAAAAGCATACTTTATTTTTTTCAAATTTAAAATCCGTGTGTAGACACCCCAATTTGTATGAACCTATTAGAAATTTTCGAAAATTTCAAGAGGATTTCAATTAAAAGTCTAAAACCCTTCAATGGGCCCACATTGCATAAAAATTATTACTTGGCACATTTCCTTGCGCATACATGCATACATATATCATCTAACATGACCTTTTGTTGATCAGGAGGTCCACATTGCGTGTTGCCTCCCACTCTTTTTTAACTGTTACGACTTGAGAGAGAGAAAGAGAGAGTGACTTGATATATTATGTTGATTGCACCATCTACCATCGTATGTCCCTCTACATGTTTTATCTAGATCACATAGTATTGTTTTGAGTCCTAATAATATAACTCGCTAGGTGACATACTCAAATGACTCCATGAAGTGGACAAGTTTGGGAATCGTTGATTTGTATGCCTCGGGATATACTTTTTTATGGGAAAATGCAATCATATATCCTGCAGCGTACAAATCTACTATACTCGAACTTGTCACCGTCATGGAGTCATTTGAGTATACTACCTGGTGAGTCATATAATCATGACTATTTTTTTTTATGCGGACATGACGATGTTATGGGGGATTATCAATTGATTGAGTCGGATCCTTAACTCAAATTTGACAAGTATATTGTCAATGGGCTGGGTTTTGGACCAGACTGGCACCAATCCCATCCCAGATCTTTTTTTTCTTGTGTAGCCTGCGTTTCTTCAACATGAGGTACTTCGGAAGACACTTTTAGGCCTGAATGAAAATGTGTGGTCGATAAAAGAAAGTGGTTTTTTGGAAAAATTAGGGAAAACGTCCCATCCATTGGCTCCTGTTTGGACCATGTATGGGTAGTGTTGTTAGGTCTGTTAAGCTATAGATCAAACCAGGATCTAATTCAAGTTTAAGGCTGGGTTTGAGCTTGATTGTTTTGCATGCCCATACCTTATCCCTAATTTCACACCCACCTTCCTAATCATAGACCAACCCAATTTCCTAACCACTCCGTATTAAACCCACTCTCAAACCTAGTCTTAATACCCAAAGTTCATAATCAAAATCCAAACCCAAGTCTAGTACCAAGTCTATTCCATTACACCTCCTCAAAAGATGATACATGTTGATTTCTCATAAGCCCCCAATACCCAATGCTCTAATCTAATTGGAGGGTTAACACCCTTTTGTGAAAATCTAAGAATACCATTTTAAAAAGTGTGATAAAAAAATGTACTTTAGTCTTTGGTAAAAATTTCTAAAGTTGGGAGAACTTCCAATCTTACATTCAAAATATGGGAATCTATAAGTACATATATAGAGTATTTCCGTTAGTCTATTTAAAAAATATACATCTACTATTGCTTTACTAGTTATTTACAAATAAACCAAGGTCTACTTTACCTTTACACATGTCATTCTTCTACTCACTCTCTCAAAAGTACTTTTTATTTTCTTATCTCTATTTACAAAAAAAAAAAAATCAAAAATAAAAAAATGCTTTAAGATTTCTTCATAAATTCCACTTTTACCTTCATACAAATGAAAATTTTAAAAATAAATAACCTAAATCTCATGTCCATTCTTTTTAGTTTTAAGGTTTGACCACTTTATCCCCAAAAATTCTCCAAAAACTCTACAAATACCCTCACTTTCTATGAGCAATTTATGCTATTAAGCCCCCATCTCTCAACCTAAAACTCTACTCCATCTTTCATATCCTAACCTTTAACTCAACAACTTTCATTTTCTTTAACCATTTACCCTCAACTTCATTACTCAACCCTCAATTTCATCTCTCAATGCTCAAGGTCATTTAAGACCATCAAGGGACAAGGTGGGTTAGGATCTAATTATTTTTAAGTTTGCATATTCTTCTTTTACCCCCTTTTTTTTTTTCTTTTTAAAAATCTTTATGATGTAATGGAGAATCCTCCTTCATCTTGAGTAGATTGAAGCTCAACCATGAGTATGGAATACTTGAGGCGGTTTAATTGAAAGCATGGAAGGCTTGAGGCGGTTTAATTGAAAGCATGGAAGTTGAAGCATTTTTTAACACATTTTCCTTTCATGCATTATAATGTACACTATGCACACATATTACACATGTTTGGCCATAATGAAGAAATGTGTAACTCTCTTAATGAGGTTAAAGCACTAAGTTTCTAGCAAAGCATGCATGCATCAAAGTCATGTCTCTAAGGAAACTTCATCCATGAATTTTTTTAAAATCCTAAACCAACATTTCAACTCATGTAAAATGTGATGATGCCATGAGATATCCTCTTCCATAGTATATTCCCATGTTAATACTAATATTAAACCCTTTCAAAGAGGAACATACTCATTATGTGCACACACCCACTTCATGCATCTCATGCATTTTTGATGTTATGCTAATTATTCAAGAATAAATAAATTTAAAAAGATAACCACCTTAGGTGGAGAGAATAGAGTACCTAACACCTTCCCCATTCTCTAACCGAATCCCCTTACCTAGATCTTATGTAGACCATACCTTTTTCATTAATGAGAGTTACTAAAATGCCATGAAAAATGAATTTTCTGAAAAATTGATTCGAGTGCCTATTCACATCCATTTTTAAAAAAGAATAGTGGCGATTCCAAACAACGTAGCATTAAGGTTCAAAGATGAACATCTCATGTCTACACTGTGAGTTATTCAGAACAATTCAATAATCTGGAGAATAATACTTTCATTGAAAAAAATGAAAAATTTGTGAATTTTTCAAGAATTAAACAAGAGATTGCTAACAAGGATTTGATAGTAAAAAAAAAAAAAATTATCCTTGATTTATGAGAATTGCCATTGGCACTTATTTCACCTCAATTATTGAATTATTTAGGATAAATTATCATTTCGTGTGTCGATATATGCAAAAAATTCCGAGTCAATACATTATTCATATTAATTTTGAAAACATGCATGAATCATTTTTTAGAAAATTCGTTGGTAGGTATTTTTAATTTAAAGTGAAGAACTCGCTGATAAATTGTTAATGAATTTGCCATTAAAAAATAAGGATATTTTGTCTTAAAATTTATAAATGAATTCGTCTCTTTAATACCAACGAATTCATCACTTTAAAATCAAGGATGTTTTGACTTTAACTTTACCAACGAATTCATATTTGTCACTTTAAATTAAAAATACCTGCCAGCAAACTCATTGAAAAATGATTCATGCATGTTTTCAGAATTAATCTGAACAATGTATTGAAACTAGAATTTGAAAAAAAATTGCACACATTTTTGGGAAAAATTCCAACTATTTATCACACCCTAATTGTAAATTAAAATAATTTTTTTTTGAAAAATAATTATAAATTAAAATAAACTCTTCCAACATTACAATCCTTTGGCTCAAATTATAGTCTCAACATTATAACACTATTCAAACAATTTAAGTTGTTATTTACAATTATGATTAGACTTATATATAATCCTGCTTTTATTAGCACCCCAACTTTTACTTAATCTCAACCATTTATATATATATATTTTAATTGGGCCAATAGTAGCTAACCCGAAAACAGATATGCTAGTGAAAAGAGTAATTATAAAAACACCCCGCAAAATTAATAAAGGCAACCCTCACCATAGCCAATTTTTTATTTTTATTTTGTCTTATATGGGTTAAAAGTTTCGAAATAATTAAGCTGATTTTTGACGAGAATGATGTTTATGGTCTGAAGATTATCTTCACAAAAAATCATCTCATTTTGAAATTTCTAACCCCACCAAAACTGATTTATAAAAAAAAAAATGGATGATTTACGATTCTTGAACTTGTTTTGATGGAGTTAAAAGTTTTGGAATGGGCTGATATTTGGCGATGAAGATTTTGATGACGAGATCTTCCTCACAAAAAAAAAAAAAAAAAAAAAATCAGCTCAATAACTTTTAACTCATATAAGACAAAACAATTCCCTTATAGTGTGGGTTGCTGTTATTAATTCATGGGATACTTTTATAATTACCCTTATGAAAACTTTATTATTAATTTCCACTTTCCTAAACGGCCAGAGTCACTTGCCACACTTCCAACACAACGCAAAGATAGAAAAAAACCTAACCCTAACCTTAATTTTCGAACCAGTGAAGACGATAGAAGATCTACCACCAGGTTTGATCCAAGAAATCTTCTCAAGACTACACTTCAAATTTGTACTTGAAAGTAGGTGTGTATGCTCAACCTGGCGTAATTTAGCTAATGAACCTGGTTTTGTACTGTGTTTTTTGCTGTGGGAAGTCGCTGAACGTGCCAAATAGGTTGGTTCTACGTAGCAAACGTGTTTGGCTTACCAAGTTGAAAGTTGGCAGTCAATTAAATTCGATTATTTTTTGCTGAATCAGTTGACTAGCACAAGTTGAATGAATCCCTCGGCTACACAACACCTCTCTCTCTCTCTCTATCGCTTTTACTCTCACTCTCACTCTCACTGTGTATAAGAATAGAAGGTGACACTGGATCACCTCTAAATCCATTCAACAGGTTGCGAGACTCGTGATGTTGCAATTCAACTCTGTAATTTACCATTTAAATCATGGCTTCCTAGATTCAACTTAGTTGGTTCTTGTAATGGATTTATCTGCTTAGCAGATCAATGTTATAGATATCGAAGTATATTTATATGTAATCCTCTAATCGGAGAGTACATGACATGCATAGCTTTTCAATTTCATTTTCTTGAAAATTTATTTGGTCGTGCATGGTGTTATCTTACATGAACATATTTCTCGTCAATGCCACTTGTTTGGTACAAGTCAATGAGGTGAAATTCAGATTAAAAATAAAGAACTCGTTAGCCATGTTGTGAATCTCTTGTCATGGATCACCTATTCCACAAATCTGTTGGACTCCTTCGATTTTGGAGTAAGGGGAATTAAAATCGGGAAGCATTCTCTATTCTACAGAGTATCTGTGGGTTGGGCTTAGAAGAATAAGTTGTTTCCTGTTTAAGCCACCTCATTCAATTGTTTCATGATATGAGGAAGCCTCCATAATTTACTAGTGTTTTGAATTGGTTAAAAATACTCGAGTACTGATTGCTAGACATCAATAGTAGATTTCACTACATATATATGCAAAACACACACACACACACAACTACAAAAAAAGATGGCATTTTTATTAAAATCTTTTGGCAAATTAAGTCTTAGAAAATTTTCAGCTATTTCGTTATTACTACAAGTACACCACAATCGTGTGAATGCAAGCAACTTTTTTGGAAATACGTAAATAGATAAGATGTTTCAATGAAAAGAACATTATTTCCATGGGATGCTTGCTCTTCTAAAATTGCTTGCTTTGTTTGGGTAGCATCCTTGGGCAAAATCTTGACTGTGGATAACGTTATCAAAAGAAGGGTTATTTCGGTTAACTTTTGTGGGCTATGCAAGGAGAATGGCGAGTCCGTAGATCACCTACTCATTTATTGCAAGTGGCCTTAGAGATTTGGTCATATTTTCTAAGGCTTTTTAGAGTAATGTGGTTCCTAGGTCATTTCAGAATTTAATGGAAAGATGGCTAGCCATAAGGTGGGGTTTCTCGGCGTTTAAAGAGAAAGCTTTGGAACATTACTTCTTTTGCAATTTGCTGGAAAATTTGGAAGGAAAAAAAACTTAGGAATTTTCAGGGGAAAGAATCCTCGGTTGAAGGCAGTATTTGTTCTATATTGGGGTCTATCTAATACAGAACACAAATCAAGTCAACGATTAAGGGTTCCAATGAAAAATTTGTAATTATTTAGGTTTTCACTTATTTGGATCTAGATTTATCATTTGAAATTATTTTAGATTAATTAATTATTTAATTTTTTATTTTAGGACTTTAATTTTATGTTTTGGAGACTTATTTTCATGTTTTATTAGTTGGTTTTACTATAATATTTAGAGGCAGTTTATTAACTTTAGTTTATCTTTTATTTACATTTATTAGGGCTGAAAAATTAGGAGAGAAAAAGTTACAAAAATTAGGTTAATTTAGTTGGTATTATAGTGTGACTAGGATTCTTGATTTATTTTCTTTATATAGATTGTATTAGTTTTTATTTATTTATTAATGAATAATGGAATATGATAGATAAAAATTGAGATTGGAGCTTTGATATTCCTATTAATGGTGTGGTGTGAGGCCATTTTGGAGTAAGTCCAATATAACATTATTTTCTTCTAATCTTTAATTTTTTTTTTCTATACTTTTGTATTTCTTGATTTTCTTTTAGTTTCTTGTTCTTGATTTTTTAGAATTCTTGATTTTCTTTTAGTTTCTTGTTCTTGATTTTTTAGAATTTTTGATTTTTGATTATTAAAACCTACAAACATCACCTTTAATTCTTTTCCAAATCTTTAACCTTTAATCATTTTCTTATCCTACAAATCTTTAATCATTTTTATTGGGATTGTGGTCATACCAACAATCATTGTTTTCATTTTACCTTTTGGGATTAACCAATCCTAAACTAAATTCCTCTGTAGACACCCCATTTTTGCATCTGCTTCATTCGACAATTCGTCACCCAGTTATCGTGAATTCCTAATGATGATCGCAAAGAACTCGAAGGCTTGTGAGTACTGTCCCTGATTCATTCCATTTCCACTCTTTTTATCTCCCTTACTCGTTACGACTCGATATAGAAATTTACACACACTTAGGATCGCTACATCTTACACCCGATTTAACAAGCACGTACGCTTAAGTTCGTTACACAGTTCGATAACCCATAGACCTTGCTATGCTAGGAAAACATGACTTTAAAACTTAAAAATAATCACGTTGGGACTGAAAGAAGCTTCACGTTAAAATTCGTAAAAAATTGCAAAAATCGACAAAATGACGAAAATACCCCTCATAAATTTTAAATCTTCGAAAGACTACGAAAGTACCTCCATTGCACTCAGAACATGATTTCGAGTCTAAGTGGATCTAAACTGACGAAAATAGAGAAATTTATAAAAAATCATAAAAATGATCAAAATGCCTCTCAACATCCAAATTCAATTTAGAGATCCCGATCCTTAGGAAAATCTAATAAAAATCGAAATCCTAAACTAAAAAATAAAATTCAAATTAAAAAATTAAACAATTCAAATAAAAAATTCCAAAACAATTAAAATTAAACAATTCAAATTAAGAAATCTAAACAATTAAAATTAAAATAAAAAAATCAAAATTTAATCAAGCAATCAAACTTAATAAAAAAAATAAAAAATCATTCAACCAATCAAAATCAAATTGACCAACATTGACCAACCGATTAAATAAAAAATCACTCCATCAACTAAAATCTATCGAACTCAAATTCTATCCAAATCTAATTAAAATTCAAAATTGAACTCAATCAACCAAATCAAATTAAAATCCGAAATAAAATACAAATTAAAATTTTTAACCAAACCCAAAACAAAGTTAATCAATTAATAAAACTCAAAATTAAAAAATCAACCAATAAAAACTCGAAACAAAACCAATCGATCGACCAACCAAAACTCGACAACAAAAGACCACTAACGTGCTACGAGTAGCGGGGGAACGCCCCACCATCATTCTCAAAAAGAGAATATAAAAAAAATCAAGAAAGAAAGACGTGTAAAAAAAAAAAAAAAAAAAAAAGAAACAAAATTTGTGATAGAGAAAAAACGAAATAGAAACTTAGTATCTATTTAAGAGAGAACGCCCTCTCCATCTAGGGAGGACGTTTTGGCTATTCTCATCTCCATGTTTTCTTCTCACAGCCTCTCTGTGTGCTGCACATCCATTTCATCTCCCTCCCTAATTTCTGGGACGATCCACACAGTAGAATAAGTGAAAAACGATAAGAGATCAAACAGAAGAATAAGAGAAGAAGAAGAATAATAGAAGGAAGAGGACCTACCTTTGCATACCTATTGCCCCAGCAACTGCCCCAAATACCTCCTCTCCTCTTTGTTTTTCTGCCATTAAAACCACCCACATACCTCCATTTTTTCTCCACCATTGAAACCAGCATAAAAACTCACAGTTTAGCCTCCCATTAATATGTTTAACTAATGGTTTCAGTCTCCTTTTAACATCCCCACAGTTGCCGCTCTCCTCTCTTTAAACCTTCTAGTAGCAGTCCTCTTGTCTCCCATTTTCTATTCTATCCTAGCAGCCATTAACGTCTGATACAGCCTCTCTATCCTCCTCTCCATCACATCGTTTGCCTTCTTATCTAATTTACCCCAACAGCAACAGCTCTGCCCCCTTTTTTCTCTCCACGTTATCTTCTGCAAGGTTTTCTTGGACGGATTCAGATTATCATCCTTGCCCTCATACCCATCTCTAGTACCCATGCAGCACTTCATCATCAATCTACCTCTCTGCCTAGTCCTTACACCAGATTTAACAAGCACGTACGCTTAAGTTCGCTACACAGTTCGATAACCCAGAGACCTTGCTACATTAGGAAAATATGACTTTAAAAATTAGAAATAATCACGTTGGGACTGAAAGAAACCTCACGCTAAAATTCGTAAAAATTTGTAAAAATAAAAAAAATGACGAAAATACCCCTCATAAATTTTAGACCTCCGAAAGACTACAAAAGTACCTCCATTGCACTCAGAACATGATTTCGAGTCTAACGAGACCTAAACTGATGAAAACAGAGAAATTTAGGAAAAATCATAAAAATGATCAAAATTCCCCTCAACATTCAAATTCAATTTAGAGGTCCCGATCCTTAGGAAAATTTAATAAAAATCCAAATCCAGTAAACAAGCCAATCTAAATTAAAAAATTAAACAATTCAAATAAAAAAAATCCAAAACAATTAAAATTAAACAATTAAAATTAAGAAATCTAAACAATTAAAATTAAAATAAAAAAATCAAAATTTAATCAAGCAATCAAACTTAATAAAAAAAATAAAAAATCATTCAACCAGTCAAAATCAAATCGACCGACATTGACCAACCGATCAAATAAAAAATCTGTCCATCAACTAAAATCTATCGAACTCAAATTCTATGTAAATCTAATTAAAATTCAAAATTGAACTCAATCAACCAAATCAAATTAAAATCTGAAATAAAATACAAATTAAAATTTTTAACCAAACCCAAAGCAAAGTTAATGAATTAATAAAACTCAAAATTAAAAATCAACCAATAAAAATTCGAAACAAAACCAATCGATCGACCAACCAAAACTTGACAACAAAAGACCACTAACGTGCTACGAGTAGCGGGGGATCACCCCACCATCATTCTTTGAAAGGGAATAAAAAAAAATCAAGAAAGAAAGACGTGTAAAAAAAAAAAAGAAACAAAATTTGTGAAAGAGAAAAAACGAAATAGGAACTCAGTGTCTATTTAAGAGAGAAAGCCTTCTCCATTTAGGGAGGACATTTTGGATATTCTCATCTCCACGTTTTCTTCTCACAGCCTCTCTGTGTGCTACACATCCACTTCATCTCCCTCCCTGATTTCTGGGACGACCCACACAGCAGAATAAGTGAAGAACGATAAGAGATCAAACAGAAGAATAAGAGAAGAAGAAGAAGAATAGAAGGAAGAGGACCTACTTGTGCATACCTATTGCCCTAGCAACAGCCCCAAATACCTCCTCTCCTCTTCGTTTTTTTGCCGTTAAAACCACCCACATACCTCCATTTTTTCTCCACCATTGAAACCAGTATAAAAACTCACGGTTTAGCCTCCCATTAATATGTTTAACTAATGGTTTCAGTCTCCTTTTAACGTCCCCACAGCTGCTCCTCTCCTCTCTTTAAACCTTCTAGTAACAGTCCTCTTGTCTCCCATTTTCTATTCTATCCTAGCAGCCATTAACGTCTGATACAGCTTCTCTGTCCTCCTCTCCATCACATCGTTTGCCTTCTTCTCCAATTTACCCCAACAACAACAGCTCTCTGCCCCCTTTTTTCTCTCCACGTTATCTTCTGCAAGGTCTTCTTGGACGGATTCAGATTATCATCCTTACCCTCACACCCATCTTTAGCGCCCATGTAACACTTCATCATCAATCTACCTCTCTGCCTAGTTGCCACTTTCAGTTTTTTTCTTCAATTGATATCCTAGTACCGGGTATTCACAGCCTTTGGGTCCTCCTTGAAGGAATCAACTCGTCATCTTTCTCTATTAGGTAAGTTTATTTTGGTTCATTTTTTTTATGGCATAATTTATTGCATGTTCATAGGATTAGAAAAGCATTTTTAGGTTTTTTTTTATGTTCTTATTTGTTTGCATTTCAATAGCGTTAGGAGAATGTTTTTATTTATTTATTTATTTTTTATTTCTTTACTTTTTACGTTTCTATTTGTTTTTTGCATATTGATAAGGTTGATAGAATATTTTTTTTATGCCTTTGTTTTATACGTTTTTTTTTTTTTTTTGTTTTACATGTTTGTTTTACGTGGGTGTCATTTTCTATTTTATTCTTTTTGCATATTGATAGGATAGGATAATTTTTTAAGGCATTTTTCTAGGTTTTATTTGTTTTTGCATATTGATAGGATTAGGGGGATATTGTTATATTTTTTTTTATTACTTTTTCTATTTTATTTTTGCATGTTAGTATCAGGAGATTGTTATTGTTAAAATGCTATGATCATTGTGCCCGAATTTGATTTGTATGACTCATGATGATATTCAATTTTCTTGCAATGTGGATGGAAAATATATTTCTATGATAAGTTGGTGATGAGTTTAGAATTAGTCCATGAATTAATGTACCCCTTAACTTGATAAACATGCATGTCGTTGAATGATCACTATTTCGATAAAATCAAAAATCATGTATGCATGCTCGTCTTGATTAGTTTAAGGATTCGATGAACATGGAATTTTTCTTGTAGATTTTCCTTTCAAATTTAAAAATTTTATATAATGATATTTGTCAATCTCCAATTTGGTAAGCATGATATCCTAGATTCTTTGCTATTTGGTACATTTCCAATTTGGTGATTCTTGGCAAATCCATAAGCTTCTAATTTGGGACTTCATTATTCATATAATTCTTCAATTTGGAAATTATTTGTGGATTATTGGAAAATTCATACTTGGAAACTTTTTAATATAGGATTGCGTAGTTTCTATTTTGGAAGAATATATGTTCATAGATTTCTATTTTAGAAATTTCATATTTTTAGCAATTTCTCAATCTATAAGATCCTGCACTTTCATATTTAAAAGGTTCATGTTCATGAAAATTTGGGAGTCTCAAATTTAGAAACTTACATTTTTGGAATTTTCTATTTTGGAAAATGTATCTTTTGAAATTTCTAATTTGGGAATTCAGTACATTTTTTTGAATTCTAATTTGGGAAACTTCAGATTCCCAATTTGGAAGTTTCTACTTAAACGGTTTGGAAAATACTTGCATGTAGAATTCCGTAATTGATTTCAGATCGTTGAGCTAATTAGGGCTTTTTTCAAACCCTTCTATATGTTATGGAATTCAAAGAATGATCATGTAATAATTGGGACAATTTTAGCTATGCGATTTGTTTGACAAACCAAACATAAATTGATGATGATGATTGGACTGTAGTTTTTGTGTGTTGACCATTGGATGGTTTTGGATCGTAATAGAGACCGATCATGTTGATCGAGCGGGTTTGGTGCCTAACACCTTCCGAAACTCGTAATCTGACCCCTTACCCATCTCTCTGATCCATGGATTGACCCATATCCATTTAGAGTTAATTTTGGTTCCTAGACCTAAACTAGGTGGCGACTCCCATATTTCAAAATCTCCTGTTTAATAAATCGGACCCCTATCCACTATTTATTGAAGAAGGGTCGAGGCGATTTCATCCTTAAGCCCCATATTTTCTTATCTCACCTTATCATTCTGCATCACTATCTTTTTGTGGAACAAGCATTTTGATGAGTCAAAGGGGGTCTACTTCGAAGACTTAAAAGCCAAGTGGGATTGGATTTGTAGCATTGTTTTTTAGTTGGGTTTGTCTTTTCTTGCATTTTCTTGTTCTCCTTATTTGTTCTTTGCTTGTCTTTATATTATTCTCTTTGTTTCATGGTCTCCTCAACCATACTATTAATAAAGATTTTTGATTTATAAAAAATAAAAATAAAAATGTGTGACCACAATTTTTGTTCTATGGGACTAATTGTTTGATAGAATCCATTGTATTTATTAGTTTGCTCTTAGGATCGTACTTTTAATGACAAGAATTGTGATTGAAAATTCTAGTTGGGTGCATTTGTAGGCCGAGACTCCCTTCAATCCAACTTGAATATGGTCTAATGGTGTTAGGGGGGTAATAAAGTTGCAACCAATGTACCACAAACAATGTTGTAGGATTAGGTAAGTTAAATGGAAAAGGTCAGAAAGTTTGGAGTTGTGTTGGATTTCAGCATTAGGGAGTTTGAATGAGAGGAAGGCAACATACAAATTCTCATTGAAAAGAATTTGTTGATTCTCATATTTTTCTTTATTTTAGGTTAGTTGATGCTATGGATATTATAATGTAGATGATTGACAACTACTAGTAAGCCCCAAATGTTGTACAATATCTAGTTAGATGAACTTCAAGGCTTCATTTCCAAGATATGGTTTGAGTTTTCTGTGTTTGTTTATTTTTTAATGTTTTAGGTGGTATGCAGTATGCACAATATAATTGGAAGTTGTGGAACTAGGATGAATAATTTTTAAAGACCTGAAATATAGGGTTAGTTGCTAATTGGGCTAAGTAGGCTATTAAGAGTCTGAACTATAGGACACTGAACAAAAATGAGGAAATGTTGGACTGAGTTGCATATCTCATGGAAATCAAATCAATGGAGTATCACTTTGGTCTGGACATCCAATTGATTGGAGTCACACTATTTGCATTCAAAGTTGTCACACCCTTTTTTTTTTATAAGTATAAAATTTCACTGCAAAAGAAAAAGAAGGAAAAAAAAACAAAAGGAGACTGAGATAGCCCCCAAACAAAAGCAAAGCAGAAACTACAAATCCGGAGAAAACAACCAAACAACCAAAGAAAAAAAACATTAAAATTCGTCGGGCTAGGCCCAATTAAAATTCGGGATTTTCACATAGTCACTATGTGAAAAAGGCTCATATTTGATGGTCTTAGCTTGTCAAATATTTTCTTGTAGAATTTTTTTTTTGATAGTCCTGAACTATCAAATTATTGGAGGATTTACTTCAAATAATAATATAAAAAAATCCATAGTCTTGGCCGTTGAATATGGAGGTTTAACAAGCAATAGGATGGTCTTTTAATTCACCAATCATAACAAACGAAACAGTAATTGGAAAAAAATCAGAAAAAAAATAATTCATAAAACAAAGATCACCCATAGATATCAAATCTTGACCACCCAAAATACTCAATTCACATCAAATCTAATTAGAAAAAAAAAACAAAACGTATCATTGCAATATCGACTAATTCACAAACAACTTAGTAAAATAAATTGTTCAAATAAAATTAAGAATGGAAAACAAAAACGTAGGTTCCAAATTCAAAACCACTTCTCACTCAAGATGCAAAGTCATCGATTGTTGATGCACCCTACCAAGTCTATTCGTCATATCGTCAACCTCGGACCTGCTTTTACTGGGTTTTAAATTTCACGTTTCATCATATCATCATGTCATATCAGAAATATTGGATCCACAAGATCATCGACAAGACACGCTTTACTGTAGAACAAGATAAACATGTAGAGGAATGGAAACAATATATATATAGAAAAAAGAATTCATGGGATTTTTTAGTGGACCCATAAATAGGAAATAGAAAGCTAAATTGCCCAAAATCATTTGTCAGTGAAACAAAAAAATAAAAACAGAAACACTATCAATCAAATTAGAAGTATAATTCTATAAGATGGTACAAATAAAATGCAAATCAAGGTAGGTAAAAGAAAAATTATCAATTTATAGGTGTCAGGCTTAACTCCTCTACCGACATCTATGAAGTCAAAAAGAGACTGTAATCCAAGGCACAATGTGAAATCGCCTCGACCCATTTTTCACTAAATAGTGGATAGGGGTCCGATTTGTAAATGGAGAACTTTTGAAAAATGGGAGTCGCCACCTAGTTTAGGTTTAGGAACCATAAATAACTCCAAATGGATATGGATCAGTCCACGGATCAAAGATATGGGTAAGGGGTCAGATTACGGGTTTCGGAAGGTGTTAGGCACCGAACCCGCCCAATCAATATGATCGGTCTCTACTACGATCCAAAATTATCCTATGGTCAACATATAAAGATTACAGTCAAGGTCACAGTCCAGTCATCATTATCAACTCATGTTGGGTTTTCCAACCAAATCCTATGGTTAAAAATCATCTCAATTATCACATGACCTTCCTTTGAATTCCACAAAATATGGAAAGGTTTGAAAAAGCCCTAATTAACTCCATGAGCTGAAATCAATTAAGAAATTCCACCTGCAAGTATTCCTCAAACTGCCCAAAATAGAAAATCATCGGAATATCCTAAATAGGAAGATTACAAATAGAAACCTGTCAAATTGGGACTTAATATTTTCAAATTAAGAACGTAAAATTTCCTAAATTAGAATTCATGAGATATATTCTGAATTCCCAAATTAAAAATTAAAAAAAATACATTTTCTAAAATAGAACATTCCAAAAATGTAAGTTTCTAAATTTGAAACTCCCAAATTTCCATGAACATGAACCTCCTAAATATAAAAATATGCAGAATTTTCTAAATTGAAAAATTGCTAAAATATGAAATTTCTGAATCAGAAATCTATAAATATACTCTCCCAAAATAGGAAACTATGCAATCCTATATTAGAAAGTTTTCAAATAGAGTTTTCTAATGATCCACAAATAATCTCCAAAAAGGAAAATTATATAAACAATGAAGTCCCAAATTAGAAGATTATGAATTTGCCAAAAATCACCAAATTGGAAATTGACAAATATTATCGCGAAAAAATTCAAAGTTAGAAAGAACAATCCACAAGAAAATTCTCATATTCATGAATCCCTAGAATAACCAAACGAGCATGCATACATGATTTTCGATTTTTGCCAAAATAGCTATAATTCAATAACATGCATAGTTGTCAAGTCAAGGAATACATCGATCACATGGAAAAATCTTAAAATAATACAAATAACTCGAACATCATCATAGATCATGCAAATCCAACTCGATCATACTAACCACGATAAAAAAAAAATCCTATAATCCTACCAATATGCGAAAATAAAATAAAAAAGTAAAATAAAATAAAAATAAAATAAAACACCTAGAAACCTACATAAAAAAAACTAAAGAATAAAAGATTTTCCTAACCTATTGACATGCAAAAAACCTATCAATACGTAAAAGAACAAATAAAACACAAAAATTATGCATAAAAAAAAAAAAAAAATATATATATATATATATAAATAAAACATCAAACATTCTCCCAATCCTATTTATAAAAATATGAAAACAAATGAGAGAAATCTCTAATCCTACTCCGATGCAAAAGTAAAAAAAAGTATCATAACAAAAACATTCTCCTAGCCTTAGAACATATTTTTTTATCAATATGCAATAAAAATACAAAAAATAAAAATACAAAAAATATCAAAAGAGTGACAAAATTCATCACATAGCATCCCTAAGAAATCCATCTCATACCAACTTCACGATGATCATGACGCACAAGTCGGCATAATTTCAACAGGAAGGTAAATTTTAGTGTGCAAAACAGAGAGAGGAAAGGAGGAGAATAGAGAATAAAAAAAACAAAAAATTACCTGTAGGATGAACACATTAGAGTCGGCTCCTTCAGATATAACTCGATGGCTTGTGCGCGTTGTAACTGTAGAGATATAAGCAGATACAAAGAGGTGTTGCGGACAGAGAGAGAGTGACGTCCCCTTTTTCCTACAGAGAGAAAGAGAGGCTGCTAGATGTTGGATATTTCGGCCATGAGTCGAAGAGGGGGCTGGGCAGCAAGGAAAGTAGCTGCAGCAATGGCTGCAATGGTCTATGTTGCAGGGATGGGAGAGAGGTGAGAGGGACGTGAAAGAGATGAGGGGAATGGGGGCTGTTGCAATGGACTGTAAGGGGTGAGAAGACATCAATGGGATTATGGCAATGGGTGTGTTGCAGCTGAAGGTGCTGCAATGGATGGGAAACAGATGGTTCTCCCACAAAGAAGAAGAAGAAGAGAAGAAAAAAACTAGAAGAGGGCGAAGAGAGTGCTGCGCGTCCGGGAGAGTCTGTTCAAAACGAAAAAGAGGAAGATGATTCAGCCCCTTTGACGTTGGAGAAGAAGACCAAAGGAAGACGTTTTTCAGCCCCTCTTTTTTTGCTTCTTCCTCACTGTTCCTTTCTTCTTCCTTTCTTTGTTTCTGTCCAAGAGGACGTCAGCGAGATAAGAGGGAGGTGAAGGAGAGGTTGTTAGGTGATGTAATGGCTGTAGGATAGGGAGGACGTGAATGGGACAGCAAGGGGGTGCTGTTTGGGACTGTTAATAGTAAAGAAGGGCTGTAAAGACGTTGTTGAAGATGAGAGGAGAAAGGGCTGTGTTGAGAAGAAACATGGAGAGAATGGAGAGGAGAAGGAAGAGTGGAGAGGGCTCTGTGAGTCAGCCCAAAGAGGAGAGACGAAGGAGAGCAGCCGATCTTCTCTTTCTAACGTTTTTTCTTTTAAATAGAAACTATGTTTCTATTTTTTAAAATGCTTATTTCTATTTTCCTTGCACACGTTTCTCTTTCCTTGTTTTGAGAATATGAGAGTAGCGATCCCATGCTCCTCACTTTGTTGGTAATCTCTCATTAGCAAGTTGTGATTGGTTGATTATAAGTTTTGATTAATTATTTTCGTTTTGGATTTTTATGGATTGATTAATTTTGTTTTGAATTTTATTAGTTTAAATTTAATTTTAATTTTAATTTTGAACTTTAGTCGGTCATTTGATTTATATTTTATTTGGTTGATCGATTGAATTTGATTTTTGAATTTGTTGATTAGATTTTGAGTTTAATTGTAATGGTTGGTTAATTGGAATTTTGGTTGATCGATTTTAAAATTTTTTATTTAATTTAAAATTTTTTGATTGGATTTAATTTCTTGATTGCATTTTGATTTTATCGGTTGTTTGATTTTAATTTTAAATGTTTAATTCTTGCTTTGATTGTGTTTTGATTTTAGTTTGATCGGTTGTTTGATTTTAATTTTAAATGTTTAATTTTTTAATTTTAATTGTTACTTGATTTTAATTTTAATTTTTTTTTATTGTTTAACTTTTAATTTGAGTTTTATTTTTAGTTTTAGTTGTTTGAATTTTTTAATTTGAGTTTTATTTTTGATTTTAATTGTTTGAATTGTTTAATTTTTAGTTTTAATTGTTTGAATTGTTTAATTTTTAGTTTTAATTGTTTTAATTGTTTAATTTTTAATTTGAATTCTATTTTTAATTAGATTGGATTTTTAACTGAATTTTAATTTTTATTACATTTTCCTAAGGATCGGGATCTCTAAGTTGAATTTGAAGGTTGAGAGGCGTTTCGGTCATTTTTATGATTTTTCCTAAATTTTTCTGTTTTCGTCGGTTTGAGTCCCGTTAGACTCGAAATCATAGTCTGAGTAAAATGGAGGTAGTTTCGAGATCTTTCGGAGGTCCGAAATTCATGAAGGGTATTTTCGTCATTTTATCGATTTTTACGAATTTTAACGTGAAGTTTCTTTCAGTTTCAACGTGATTATTTCTATGTTTTAAAATTCGTATTTTCCTAGCATAGAGAGGTCTCTAGGTTATCAAATTGTGTAGCGAACCTAAGCGTACGTGCTTGCTAAATTAGGTGTAACGTGTAGCGATCCTAAGCGAGCGTAAATTTCTATGTCAAGTCGTAACGAGTAGGAGAGATAAAAAGAGTGAAAACGAAAGGAATCAGGGATAGTACTCACAAGCCTTCGAGTTCTTTGCGATCATCATTAGGAATTCACGGTAACCGGGTGACGAATTATCGAATTAGGCAGATGCAAAATAAGGTGTCTACACAATGAGATTAAGTCGATAAAATATGTAAATAGTAATTTCTAAATATATATATATAGAAAGCAGCCTTCAATGCATACAAATATTGTATCTATAGTGCTGGAGGCAATTCTTCATTGATTGAATCACTTGAGGATGAGAGGTTACTTGGATGTAATTGTAAATTCAGATTTGCTAATTGCAATCCAAGGGATTACGGAAGAATGGAATACGACGTGGAGAGTTGTAAATATAGTCAGAGAGATCAAAGCTGCTATGCGTGCCTTCAATTCCGTTGAGTTGGAGTTTTCATGGAGAGAATCAAACAAAGCAACCGATTGGTTAGCTAGGAGGGGTGTGTCTCATGATATTTTAAATTTCTTTGATTCTTCGAACGCTCCTGTGGAGTTGTATAATATCCTCTTGGAGGATTTGAATGTTTGCTTTTTCCGGCATTAGCTTGTTTTTTTAATATATTAGGGTGGGGCCCTTTATAGCCTCAGCTTATCGATCAAAATATATATAGAAAGAAAGAAGGATGCATTGTTCATAAGATAAACCTGGAGTTTGTTAGACTTCAGAAAGCAACGACTGCCATCTGGCATTCGAACAAGAAGAGTTACAACATTTTTCGTTATCTAAAACGAGTTCTTGAGGAAGACGAGCTTCTTTTGCAACTAACTATCTCTCAATCTCCTGCCATCAGTAATGAATTTAGTCAAATATCAGGAATATAACCTACATAATTTTTGTTGTAACTTTCTTATACAAGGAATAAGTACACGACATAAATTAGATGGTTTTTGAAATTGTAGAAAGGAGGGATGGTAGACCTGAAGATGGTGAGGCATAAGACCTTGATTCCTCATCTAACATTCTAACACGTAATCAGAATAACATAATTTCAAATGTTGCATAAGCCCCATAACCTACAGAAATGAAATTCTGAATACTTGGAAGATTTTGAAAAGTGAAAACTAACTTCTTTACAATCTAAAGCAGAAAAGCTCAATACCAACCAAGCTAAACCTTGAGAAACAGGTAAGTAAAGAAGAGACCAATACTTTCTGTCTCCATCTCTAATTAAACTAGCACCATCAAACACTAAAACTAACACATGGATGAAGAAAACATATAAACAATAGAAAATGAAAACCTTGAATCCGGTGCCAATGCCAATCTTTAGAATTCCTATTTGTACCACCTCTTGAACCACCTTAACAAAACATAGAAAAACAAAAATATACTCTTTAGTCTCTATCATCTAAACAGACCTAAACCAAAACTAGAAAACATAAAATCAAAATCTATGAAAAACCAGAATTATGAGACTTATGGTAATAATGGGAATATGAAGTGTCAAACTCAAACCAAGCAACATAGCACCAGGACCCACCCATCTAGACACATTATTGATGGTATGTGGAAAATTTCCTCTTTATAAAATACTAAATTTAAGAATAGTAAATATGGAAAAATATTTAGAGAAAAGAAGTAACACAATGGCATATATTGATATGTATATAATTAATTTTTCTCAAGTGCCTAGTTCAAAAGATATAAAGATCGATTGCAAACTGAGGAATTAGTATATGTATAGGGACTAGAACTTACTTCAGAGCCAACTCTGTGTGTTGAAGCCTATAATAGAACACTGCAAGATCCTCATAACTCTTCATTGTATTTGGATGATTGAGTCCTAGTCCTCTCTCATTGATATCCAAAGCCTTTTGTAAATAAATTGTGGCCTGTGAATAGTGTTACTTTTAGAAGTTAAAGTAAAATAATCGAAGCAAACTTAAATGCCTAAAGGGGACAATCACTATGTCAGAGGAGGAAGCCAAGACACTTAGATGCATTTTTTGCAAGTTATTTGATAGAAGTTTGTAATGTGATAGACTTTGTATAGATTTATGTCATAGAAGATGCATCAATTAACAAGAATTAAGATGGACCTAATTAAAGTTAAAAAAAAAGGTTATCAAAGAGGAGCCAAAAATACTTGAGAACTTAAACCAATGCAAATATTACTTCCTCATAAGCCATCTACAAGCTCCATATATAATTGTTAGGATATCGACTAGCAGACATTCCTATTGATGTTAGCCATAAGTTGAGCCAAAGTGAGGGTAGTTGTTACAAACAGAAAGTAGTTTCATGTTACTAATGTTTTCAAAGACAATAGAGTAAGAGAAGCATTAGAACTTATAATTTAAGAGATAAGTCAGTATGGACAGAATCATGTGCCATATATACAATACCATAAGAACATTCCTCTCAATGGTTTGAAAGAGGATCGTGAAACCCATTATAGTGATTTTGAACAATGAAATAATGCGGAACTTTAACAAAATTGATACAACCCAAGTAGAAAACATGTGGAACTTTGACAAAGCTGATAAAACTCTGAAAACATTCGTTTCATTCTCCATTCCATGGTCAATTTCTTTTAATATCAACAACCCTCTAAATATGGGGGCAATACTCCCTACTAAAACAATGAGAAATTGAGTCAAAACCTCCATCGACATTAACCATTTATAGTTAGAAACTCCACACCGAAACTCTATCTTCTTAAGAGAAAATGATTGAAGTACAACCTATAATAGAACTAGTACATAAAATGTAGAAAGCATGCAGATAGTTAAGCACATTAGAGAAACAATGAGGACCAATTAAGGGCTTTGTTTACAACTAGATAGATAAAATGACTTCAATGAATGTAGCATGTTCTTATTCTCTAAATTTTGAAGAACTTTTTTTAGTGGGAAATTTTGAAGTTGGCAAAATCCAAAGCAGACCATAACACTACTTATGTGACATAGGACTTTATGTGTCATAGAAATCTCAAGTTGGTAGTATTTTGTAATGTGTTTGTCAAGATGCTAATCATCTGACACTTGAAGATCATGACTTACTACAAATAAGCCAAAGAATCCATACATGCAATGCACATGAACAAACATGTTTATTATGAAAGCAACAAGATTGAAGTGAAGCTTGAATGGAAACTTATATAAATATGAATTAAGACAACTATTAAGGTCACTCAATAGTTTTACTAGGTCATGGTTGCTTAATCTTTCCTTGTTCCCTCAAGAATCCACACTTGCAATGCATGTTTTTATTTATTCTTTTAATTATTTGGTTTTTAGCATAAGATTTACCAGCCGGGCCCTAACACCAAGATGTGATAAGTGAGGCAGTTCTTGTAGAAGCACCACCCTCACAATGTTAATCCTAGCAGTTGTTACCTACAAAATGTTGTAATTACACTCTTGAGAGTTCTATATAATAAACATACAGGCCTTTTAAAAGTTAGAAAATAAGGAAAAATAACAAAATCAATAACAATTACAACCTCCTCATCCCCTTCACCCTTATTGACCAAAAGAATAACAGGTCCTATAATAGATGATGGGGAAGATCCAGGAACAATGCTCTCAACCTGAATGCCATATTAAATCCAAAATTCGTACCATTCCGAAACTAATAAAAAAATTGAAATATTTATGGAAAATCAATTCGAAACTAATAATTCCTCTAAAACTTACTGAAAATCAATTATTCTGTAATCAAATCGAATATAATATGTGAAAACAAAGCTAATCCCATCTTAGAACTGATGATTCTAACTCAAGATTTGTTCTTTGCAACTCTTTCTTCAAATAGAGAAAAAAAACCCTTAAAAACTTTAGGCTTTCTATTTCTAAAGTGAAAATCTAGATACCCATGAAATTCACTTATATGTGCAACAAAAAACACCAACAAATCTGAAAAAAAATCATGCATCACGTGATCTATAAATTTAAATAAAATGGCACTATCTGGATGACATATGGAACAAATGAATCATATATAAAACAAAATTCTTGATCATACAAAACCATGGCATGTATGTTTTTAAATAAGTTCATAGCTACTTACTTTTCTAAAAGACATTCAAGAAACAAACAGTAGGTGAGCTGAGGGGTAGCCCCAACGAAGAAACTACCAAAAAATAAATATTACTTTTCCATCTTTCCCACAGACCTATACAACAAATATTAACTTTATTAGAATAAGATCATATATGCAAATAAAAAAATAAATGAAATAACATGAATATACCTTTTCATCGACATGATTATATAAATCTTTGACACAATTCTGTCAAATAAATCCACCAATACACATTCAAGAACCATATAGATCTTTATGAATTCTAGCTTTATTAAACCATAACTTATTTTATAATTAGAAAGCAAGAATCTCATCAGCGGGAGCATTGTGTTAGCTTTAGAAATAAGTTTGGGACTAGGGCCTTTAAATGCAAATGATTTTCCTCTTTTAGATGGTGTGGAATTAAATTATCTAGTTTTAAACTTAAAGGCATGAATAGAAATCTATTGGATCTCACCCAAATAAAATTATTTAGTGTCATTCCTCTTTTAGATCATGTGGGATTTATTTAGACTTATATAGAATTGAGCAATAAGTTCCTTACTGCTATTGTAGTCATGCTTAGAGACCCCAATAGCAAGTTATTGCAAAGGACCCTTTCCCAAAACACTGAGAAATGTATATATTTTCTTAGGGTTATAAAGGCAATTTCCCCATAATTAGAATAAGAAATTGACTACAAGAAACACCATTTTTCGGCAATTTTGAAATTTCAAAATTCATGGACCAATGTAACTAAGGATCGATGGGCTAATGTAACAAAGCAAAAGTGTTGCATTCTTAAAAGGAAAGTGAATTCCTTATGGTGTAAAATATTGCACTATTTAGAGTGTACAAAATTAAGACCCTAACAATGCTTTGATGAACTATCCACGTTAATTTTGACCCATCTAGAATCACTTTTTTCCTGTATGCTCCTGATTAAGGAATGAATGTCATCACAAAATGGTTAGAATTTTTCCAACAAGTGAATTTCTAACTACAAGCCTACTTGTATAGTTTGTGTAGTGTTTTCCTTTACATGTATAGTCTTCTAATTTGGGTTAAAGAATTGCCTAGAACCAATGTGGTATATTTGAGTGGTTCCTACCTAAACTCAAGTTCTCTCTCTCAATACAATTGAGAAGTGTTATATACATAATTCGATTAGATCATAGAATATAATGAAAGACGAAGAATATAGACCAATTAGAGATAGTCAATCTCCAAAATCTAACAAAAGATTCAATAAGTATTTTATCCGCATAATTTCATTTATTTAAGCTCAAAAGCAATATAAATTTTAAATACAAGACGTAAATTATACCCTATAACATTATTCTAAACTACCTACTATCTTACGCATTCAAGGAACTACACGTAACTCAACTTCTCTTGCAACAGGATTATGATCCTATGCACTCCACCTATTCTAATTATTCTTCCCCTACAAGGACTTGATTCAATACACCTCATACACCCTAAACTACACTATATCAAGAGCTATAAAATATTTATTTTGACATACCAATAATCCATTTTAGTATTTTTGATTGAAAATAAAGCTCTAGATCCTGCACTCATGAAATATGTGGGATTCAAAATCACAACATAAATATCTGAACTAACACATATTTTAGTGTCAAAATAAGTAGGCTTTTGGATACAATGTGAAATCCACAATTTTTTGGGATAAAATCCTAAAATTCAAGTTAAACACTAAACAAAAGGTGGCTCGTGATTCGATTTATAATTCACACAAAAAGATAAGAAAAGAGATAGAGATTTAAAATTGGAATGGTTTCTCTTAATTTAGATTTAGGTTTTGTGTGGTAAGAATCCATTCGTTTCTCAATCAAATCAGCATGCATGATGAAGGATTGATTTAATTTCAGGGTTAAAAATAGAACATCTGCAGAAAAAATTTGGGAGATTAAGAATACCTAGATTCATACCTGAACGTGGTCTTCGTGTCCTTCATTGGCCTTGTAACTTTAATCCAGTTGTTCAAACTCGAATCAGGTATTGATTGAAGGATTCAAAGTGATGTGAGTGAGAGAGAAGGAAAATACTAGAGTGATGGAGAGGAATTACTAGAGAAAATAAGAGATCAAGCAAAATCGAAAGAGATGTGAGATCGAGAGAGAAACCTTTGTTTAGTAGGTTAGGGTTTTCTTTTCTTTTTTTGTTATATCTCAAATCGGTCAAGAAAGATAAAGAGAAAGAGAACCTTCCCCTCTTCTCAGCTCTTTCACAATAACAAGTTTGATTTTATTTATTTTTTATTTTCTATTTAAAAAAAACAAAAAAGCAGCCCAATTCCTTGGCTTAAAGCCCACAAATTCAACTACAAAAAATTTGACGGCTTTGAAAACATAAAACTTATCATCGTATTTGAACTTTTTTCATGTTGTGAGTGTCTGCTCATTTAGTGAAAAAAATCTATCTTATTTCGATATGCAATAAAAGTTTACAACAATTTTCAATCACCTTATCCAACCATTATATGTATCCTTGATCTGGCTAGACGTCAACCACCCTTTTCCATGGTTTTCCAAGAGTGCTCTAGGTTTTAGACCCAAGGACCTACTCCCACCTTGCTCCAGGACACTAGTTTCTCATAATCACATGTAGTAACGCCACACATTCATCTCAGACTCATGCAATAGTCAATCCCTTATCATGGCATCAATTGTCCATCATTTGACGTTTAAGAAGATAATAATTATATCAGATATCACTATTATCACTTTGAAACAATAATCGTATCCATTTTTATATTTCCTATCAATTTGCGCATTATTAATTTATTTTTGTCTTAAATAATCATAATAAAAAGTGTCATAATCTACTCAATCACATCACCAACTCTCTTACTTTTATTACATTAATTCATTTACATTAGTGCTATTCATTTTTCTCCTATTATTAATAAATTATGTGGGACAAAAATTATAACCTACCGTAATTTCTACATTGGTTCCATTAATTAGGTCTTATTTCTCCTGATGCCACCAATATCAATTCTTAATTATCTTCTCTAGGAATCAAAAGTTGAACAAAAAGATAGAGAAATGAGAGATACAAATCATGGCGAGGGAGATGAGAAATGAGAGAAAATTGTGAAGAGAATAGATGGATTGTATGTTTCTCCTTTAGATGAGCTGCTTTTAATCAGAACAAAAGGAAAAAAAAAAAAAAAACAAATTAAGATTACCATGTGTCCTTCTCTAAGCTTCTCCCACTTAATTTTTAATTTAAATTTTTTAAGATTCCACCACTCTTGCTCCTAGAAGAGGGAAACTATTTAAAATAAATAAAGACTTTTTAAAAAGATATCAAAACTTACCTAAAAAGATTAAAGCAACTAGACAAATTTGAATTTTAAAGAATAATCATAAAAGGAAAGAGAAGTGACTTTAATTTCTTTCCATCTATAATCTTCTCCCACCTTCTAAAATTTTCTTTTAGTAGTTATTAAATGACCTTAGGTCCTATATTAAAACATTGAGATAACCTTAATTACAAATACTCCATGCTAATAAATATTCTTATGATTAAATTTAAAACCCTGCATATTATTAGTTATTCTATTAGGGAAAATTAAAAAATAACCTAAATTAAATATTATTTTTAAGAAAAGATAGGATTTTTTCAAAATTACAAAAACAAACCTTGAGCCACTATTGAGAGCCATTTTTTTTGGCAAATTTCCAATGATTTGAAATACTTCTTTTCTCATTTGATTCTTGCGAACCAGAACAGGTGTTCAACTGCGTTTTTTCCGGTTCCACTTATTTTGAAAGCAGAACTGAAAAAATATAATGGTTACGGTTTTTTCCGGTTCCAATCAACTATTTACCAATAGAATAGTGGTGCAGAAACCACACTGTACATAGCAAATATACAAATAAGCTTGTAGAACACACACACACACACTTAAGGAACTCACGAGGCATAGTGACCAAGACGAAATGCAGCTAACCTCTTATAATACCATAGAGGAGGTGCAAAAATCACAATGTACATACCAAATTTGCAAATAAGCTTGTAGAAGACACATGCACATAAGGAACTCATGAGGCATAGTGACAAAGGAGAAATGCATCTAACCTGTTATAATACCATAGACCTTGGTTCAATTGCCCATGATTTCGCCATGCACTCAACCAACATCGAAGCTAATGAAAATCATCGCATTCAACATGATGCATTGGGTGGTTGGATCATCCTACATGACATCCACATGGGCCAAGTGGGAGTACAAATTGGAAGTCATAAATATAATAAAATAGGAGGGTTGTCAAGTGATCTAAACAAGTTAACTGAGGGCATTGAATGATAAATTAAGAATCAAGCGATCTTTTTGTCTATATGAGAATTAGCAATACTATCCTACCCAAGTATCCAATGTATTTGTTCTTAGAAAATACACTGAAACATCTATCTTTGGATGAAGTAGGAAAAGGAACAAGTGAATTGTGACAGTAATAACTTTGAATAGTTATAAAAGATGGAATTTCGTGTACCCTCTTTGACTCCTCATCCACCCCGCCCTCCTACCCCTACAAACACATTTGGAGAAAAAACACCTGGAACTACACTATAGCAAAACTAATTTTTGATATTAAACCAAGTGCATTTGTTTATAAGGGATATATTCCATCGTAGAGCACTTCATCTTGGTGGGTAAAAGCCACTAAGCCATATCAACAATTGATCTCCATCTACACAAGTCTTCTATATAAACTTTTTCATGTAAAACTATGCAAATTATTTGACAAACCTTTCTCCAAAAGTAGTTCCAATAATTCTGATGATACCCTAAACATTGAATTTCCCACTAAAATGAAGGTACCGACAAAATTGCAGACAAATTACATGAAACACATAACTATGCTACAAAATCTAATCTAAACTCTTTACAATAAATTTTCTACTGATAAAAAAAAAAATCCCTAGAAACCAATGATAAAAATATTAATTCGAGATTGAAACACACACACATGCACACACACACACACACACAAACAACAAGAGAGAGAGAGAAATTTAACTTATCCTTTCAAAATATATAATGAAACAAAATTTATGTTAAAGTTGGAAAAAATGGCAAATTCTCGGGTTCAAATTGAACAAAATCAAAAATTAATTGAAAAAAATAGGATTTTGTTTAGGTTCTTATTGGTTTGCCTTCCTTCGAACTTCTATTTGACTCCAACAACTGTCTAAGTTGAATGTGATGAAACCGAAACAAAGAAGAGGAGTTTGAGAGAAAAAAATCAATATATGACTTCTGAAATCAAGATGAAGAATAAGGTTTGCTTTCATTTTCTCAAAATCAAGAATATTGAAGATGAAAGAAGATATAATACATCAATTTTACAGATTTGCAAAAGAGTCCATAAAGTTCTAAGCCAAATCACAAAAGAAACACTGATTTAGAGGGAATTAGAGAGAAAAAAATGAACCAATGAAGGTTTCTAATTCTAAAAGGAAAACTTACTGTATATGAGATTCGATCTGTAGGAAAGTTGAGACTCAGCTGATCTGCAAGTAGAATAGGTAGGGTTTGAAATCCGATTGAGAACACTTTGAATAGGTCAAAATAGAGTTGGGGTTTCAAGCGAGAGGAGAAAAAGGAGAGGAATTGTAGAAATCAACACATCGTTGTCGAGCTTTCGTTCCAATCAACAATTTTGTTCTCCCTGTCAAAACATGAGACTTAAATCTCTCCTCTTGAAGTTTTTCATGTACAAAGCCTTTTTAGAAATAGTTTTTAAAATTAAAATGGCTAAAAATCGTATTTAGTCAGAAACGGCTAATTACCGTTTTAGTTTGTCCTTTCTAAATTATAATTTTCTTGTAGTGTTGACTTTGTAAAGTATAATGAAAATTTGGCCAATCCTCTAATAAAAGGATTATCTAGAGAGTTAGTTGCATTGACTTCAACGGGAATTGGCCTAAAGCTTATCGATTAAAAATTCCTTCAATGAAAATCCAACCTAATTGATTGGAGATCACAAAATCTATTTTCAATGGAAAAATTAGTTGAATATGATTTAAATAAAACACTAATGGAATATATTGATCCAAGTCGATTCCTATATAGTGTTTGGTGTTACCTATAAAGAAGAAAGGTCGAAGTATAATTTTTTAATATTGCTTATACTTATAAAAGTGAAGTATAATAGGGTACTTCTTATAGGCATACCTAAATGAGTGTATAATTGGGTTGATTATGTGAGAGTTTAGGTTAAGTTCTCTAAAATGCTCATGATACCAGGTTTTGTTCAAGGCCAAAATGAACACCATCGATAGAATTTGATAATTGATTGAGTAACTTGTATGTATAATCTATTGTTTTAGTTTGCACTAAAGATTGGTAATTCAAGGCTTAAAGTCCACTGACCGACTAATAAATTTGATGGACTTATACTAGGTAAGGTTTAAGTCCAAAAGACACCTATACTGAAACATGGTTGTTTAAAAAGTGTTTTTTATATATATATATTCATGTAGGAGATTGTTGGAATTTAGAAGGTTGAATTTGAAAATCCTTTAATATTAATTGGGTTTAAACCATAAGGTAAACCAATCCCAACTTTTTTGCTTTATGTTTTATGCTTTAGTTGTTAGTATTGATTTTACCTTGTGTAATTTTAATCCTACATTGACTAGGAGAAGAGTTGATTTGCAATTCTTAAATAGTTGTACTTCTAATAGCTGTAAAGCTGATAGAAGTAATGGGCAGGCTCATATGTGCACACGGGAGTCCAAGAGGAAAACTGAAGGTACCAATTAGGATTTGGATGCCCCGGTCTGAAAATCTTAATGCATGTGCACGCATACAACGTGTGCACATGGGGGGTGCAAAATCTCGGATTTATACCTCATTTGGGTGCGAGCGAATCGGTCTAAAACTATGGATTACCAAGAACTTAGCCATTTTTAGGCTAAAAATTGGTCTATGAAAGATGTTATTTCCAAGATAAATCGTTAGTTAAATGATTTAGAATCAATGCACAACCATCTGACAACTAGTCCTATATGCATCAACCCTGTTTATTGGATTAAGCCTCCAATTCAATGGTTGAAACTTAATGTTGATGGCTCTAGCCTTGGAAATCTAGGTGATGCAATCAAGGCGGGATGCCTCTATTTGGGGTGTCGGTCTAACAATTTTGCAGAATTTTAAAGCCTTCTTCTCGGTCTTCAAATGCTTTTTCAATGGAATCTTAAAATTCAGATTGAATGTGATTCTTCTTGTTGATTATGGCGATGAGAAGTGGGTGTTGTTTGCGGGACTTTGAGCCGTTGAAAGCTAAATGTTTGTTTCTACTTTGCCAAATCGAATGGGGCATAAGACATGTTTATCAAGAGGCTAATAATTCAACAGACACATTCGCTTCTTATGCACAAAATCCTCTTCCACATTTAATTCTATAAATGAACTTCCTTTGATGGTTAAAATGGTGTTTGTTGGAGAATTCTTGCGTCTCCCAAACACCAGAAAATTGTAATTTCTTTCTTCCTTTTATTTACATATTTCCTTGCTTGCTTAGCAAAAAAAAAAAAAAAAAAAAAACTCTCTAAATGGAGCAAATAATTCATGGACTCTTGAACTAATGGTTCATAAAATTAAAGTTCGTTTGAAGGACTTTAGAGTTGAATTACAACATGTTTGGAGAGAAGGTAATATGGTAGCAGATGGCCTGGCTACAATGGCGATCCACACTCAAGCTTCTAAGATGTTTGAAAGTGTTGATTCCCTGCTGCTTCTTGTTAAAAAATCCTTAGAAGGATATAGGCTTTCTTTGCCTTATCTCAAAATTGTAAACTTTTAAGGGGAGTCCCCTTGTACACTAATTTTTCTTTTCTCTAATTCAATCATTTGCTTACTCAGCAAAAAAAAGAAAAAAACCTATCTAATTTTGAAATGCGATAAATTTTACCACAATTTTCAATCACCTTATCCAACCATTATCTGTATCCTTGATCTGGCTAAACCTCAACCACCCCATTCCATGGTTTTCCCAGAGGGCTATAGATTTTACACCCAAGGACCAATACCCACCTTGCTCCATGACATTAGTTTCTCGTAATCATATGTAGTAGTGCCACACGTTCATCTCATACTCATGCAATAGTCAATCCCTTATCATGGTATCAATTGTCGATCACTTGATGTTTAATAAAATAATAATTATATCATATATCACTATTACATGAACAATAATTGTATCCATTTTTATATTTCCTATAAATTTGTGCATTATTTATTTATTTACTTATTTGTGTCTTATACTAAACAATCATAATTAAAAGTGTCATAATCTACTCAATTACATCACCTACTCTCTTACTTTTATTATGTTAATTCATTTACGTTGAGGCTACAATTTCGTCTCCTATTATTAATAAGTCATATGAGAAAAAAATTATAACCTACCAAAATTTGTAAACTGATTCCCTTTAGGTCTCATTTCTCCCAATGCATCCAAATCAATTCTTAATTATCTTCTAGCAATCAAAAGTTGAATGAAAACAGTGAGAAATGAAAGGTATGATGAGGGAGATGAGAAATGAGAGAAAATTGTGAATAGAATAGATAGATTGGATGATTCTCCTTTAGACGAGCTTCCATTAATTAAAAAAATGAACAAAAAATCTAAGATTTCCATGTATCCTTCTCTAAGCTTCTCTTAATTTTCAATTTTTTTTAAGGTTCCCCCACTCTTGTTCATAGAAAAGGAAACTATTTAAAATAGATCAAGATATTTTAAAAGAAATCAAAACTTACCTAAAAATATCAACACAACTAGATAAATTTGAATTTTAAAAAAGAATCACAAAAGGAAAGAGAAGATTTTAATTTTTTTTTCCAACTATAGCACTCTCCTACCTTTTAAAATTTTCTTTTGGTCATTATTAAATGACCTTTAGTTCCTATATTAAAACCATTGAGATACCCTTAATTACAAATACGTCATTCTCATAAATTGTCTTATTATTGAATTTAAAAACCTTACAATTTATTAGTTATTCTATTTTTCTTAAATACACGTATACCAATGGAAATGGTGAAATATGATTGGACAATCACAATATGCTAGGCGAAATTATCGAGGTTGAGTGCCACCCATTTAGTGATTCGTTTGTTCTTATTTCCACCACCAACACCCCGCTCCCCACCACAACAAACACAAAAATGGAAAAAGCCCTAACCCTAATTACCAATCCAGTGAGGACGATGGAAGACTTCTCACCTGAAGTGATCCAGGAAATCCTATCAAGGCTACCCATCAAGTATCTACTGGGAAGCAGGTGTGTATGCCAACCATGGCGAAATTTAACAAAAGAACCTCAATTTGCTTACATGCACCTCACTCAAGCTTCTTTAAACCAAAACCCTGGTCTCATCTTTCAAACCAGGAAAAACAAATTGTATGTTATACCAGACTTTGAGACTTGTGATGCAGTCATCAAACTAAGTAATCTACCATTTAAATCTTGGCTACCCATATTCAATTTAATGGGTTCTTGTAATGGATTTATATGTGTAGCAGATAGTTCTTATACTTATCGAAGCATATTCATATGTAACCCTATGTCAAGAGAGTGCATTAAGCTACCAGAGAATGGTACCTTTGGCAAGGTTAATGGTGCTTTAATTGGGTTTGGTTTCGATCATGTCAAGAAACAGTACAAGGTGGTAAGAATGAGATCTATTGCCAATAATGGACCGTTGGAGGTTGAGATTCATACCCTTGGCACTGATTCTTGGAGAACTATCTGTGTTCTGCCGAATAATGCTAAGTATCTAAAATATTCTGGTGTTTTAGCAAAGGAAAATTTACAGGGATTTTGATAATGCATTAGAAGTTAACTCTATAATCTCTTTGAATTTGAGAGATGAAAAGCTTCAGTTGATTCAGCCGCCTCCATCTGTTGTCGGCAAGAAACAATATAGTATTCATTTGGAGTCATTTGGAGGGTATCTTTATGTGGTTGATAGAAGTTTTAGGGAACATGTTGAAGTATGGGTTATGAGGGATTATGGCATGAGAGAGTCTTGGACCAAAGAGTTCAGTATTCAAATGCCTTTCAGGCGTAATTCAATGTTGAGAATGGAACAAATCCTGGGCATACAAAAGGATGGAAAAGTTCTAATGAAGTGTATTAATAGGGTATTGTTGTTCTTATATGACCCTCAGAGCGAAAGGTTTAAGGAACTCAGAATACGTGGGGTTCCAAGGGTTTTCAATGCTGTTCCTCATGTCACAAGTCTTTTTTCACTCAAGGATGCTATTGTACCAGAAAGGTGATGATGGGAAGATGACAATGGAAAGAAAAAGTTTGGGAAAGATTGTATAAGTTAAATTAAATTCATGTTGTTTTAAACATATTGGAGCATTTTTTAATAATTTTACTGTAATTTTCTTTGTTTTTGCTAGTAAAACATTATGAAAAATTTTAGAAACAGAAAAAGAGGTAATAAAAACTCAAAAAGTATGTAAGGGATGAAACCCTTATGCCATGTAACTTAGATATCTGGTAACCCCGTTAATAAATGGCGGTAATTCCTCAAACGTGCGAAAACAACGAGATAATCTATTACCCCTGCAATTCAAGCTAAAGCGTCTGCAACGGAGTGCCCTACTCTAAAGACAAGACAAACATTCCAGGAAACTCCTTTTAGGAGATCAGAACATTAGTTGAACCATTCATTGATTTAAATTCCAAGGATATATCTAACCCCTTTCAGAGCTCTAGCTAAATGAGAGAAACTGATTCTATAACAAAATAATGAATAACCAGTACATTGCTATTTAATTTGTATGTATAGCTATCTCATACATAGCTGTCAATGAATATGGATCGGTCCACGGATCAGAGATATGGGTAAAGGGTCAGATTACGGATTTCGGAAGGTGTTAAGCACTGAACCCGCCTAGGGCTGTCAACGGATACATATCCAATCGGATAGTGCTGTATCCGAATTCGAATCCGAAAAAAAATATTGATATCCGAATTCGAATTCGAATCCGAATCCGATCGGATATCTTTAACCAGTATTCGAATTCGAATTCGAATTCGAAAAATATATCGGATATCCGATAATATCCGATTCGATAAAAATCCTAATTCGATGTAAAAAAATCGATTTTCCTAATTTTTTCAAGTTCATAAGTTTTAATCTTCAACGTATTTCAGACTTAAAATCAAATAAGCTTTGATTTCTGAAAAAAAAAATTGTTTTAAAATCAAATAAACTTTGATTTTTGAAAAAAAATTTATGAAAATTTTGAATAATACATAGGGTTTTACTGAGACTGAGAGAGAGAGAGAGAGATGAAGAAACTGCTTGATGCTCGCCGACCGGAGACGATGGCGGTTATGCCGTTACGGAGCTCGCACGATTGAAAAAAAGTGGGGTTTAGATTTACTGTGAGAGAGAGAGAGAGAGAGGAAATACCTATCTCGATCTTCGCCGGCCGGAGAAGAGGGTGACTGGAAGCTTACACAGTGGAAACCCACGGTTGCTAGAAACGTTCTGGTTTACGGATGAGAGATTAGAGAAGATAAATATTCCAGTTCCATTTCGTTGTGAAACTCGAATACACGAGAGCATATATGTATATAAATAATTTTTGTTGCGTAACATGAATATCGGAGCGGATATTATCGAATCGGATATCGTAATATCCGAATTCGTATCCGAAATTTATTCGAATGTTAAAATAACATCCGAATCCGATATCCGATATCCAAAATTTTCGGATAATATCCGATTTTTCGAATTCGAATTCGAATTCGAATTCGGATTTCGGCTATCCATTGACACCCCTAAACCCGCCCGATCAACATGATCAGTCTCTACTATGATCCAAAACTGAACTTATGGTCAATAGGAAAGACTACGGTCAAGACTATGGTCCAATCATCATCATCATCAATTTATGTTGGATTTGTCAAAAAAATCTTATGACTAAAATTATCCCAATTATTACATGATTTCTCGAATTCCGCCCAAAAAGGAAAAATTTGCGAAAAAGCCTTAAACATGTCTCATGATCCAAAATCAATTAGCCATACATATGTGCAAACACTCTCCAAATCAACAACCATGGGAATTTGTGAAAATCTTCCAAATTAGAAAATTAGGAATATAAAATTTCTAAATTGGGAATTTGCAAAGTTTCTAAATTAGAAAATTATAAATATGATGGACTCCCAAATTAGAAATTTATAGAAAATAATTTTATAAAATAGAAAATCACCCATAGAAACTTTTAAAAGTGCATGTAACTTCCATATTTCCAAGCAAGTCCTCAAAACACGCACCCATAAATCGATTGGCACATTAGTTCAAATCCATTCTTTAGCTATTTATGAACTCAAGACGTCTTGAATGATAAAAAAAAGAACAATCAAATTTACGTCCGCATTCGCATCAAAATCAGCGAGTCCATTCACTTATTTTATCAAGGAAATTTGATTTTTTTTTAATCTCCCAATACTCCAAAATCGATGAATTAATTTTGAAACAAATAATTTGATAAATCCGTAGCACCAAAAGTCAATGAGTCAACTCACCAATCTTGTATATAAAATAATTTGATTTGGATAGTCCATCAATACCCAAAATCAGTGAGTCGATCCACTAAGGTTTTGGAAAATGAAGATTTCTTTTAGTGCCACGTGCACAAAAAAACAGTGAGTTAATCCACAAGAATAAATGTCATAAAACATGATTTTCATCCCCATAGATTCATAGAATTAACGAATCCTACAAGAAATCAGTTCTCAATTCTCCTTGTAAAATCAACCAATCAACCCATATGCACCCTCATATAAAAGTTACCCTGGCCCTCTCCACATGCACAATAATTAAGGGATCACCCATTAGACTTTCATGGGATAAAATTTACTTTAATCCACCCAACACTTCCTCTCAAGTCCATGGGTCAGCCCACTTATCTTAAAAGAAAATCCTTTTTGACAATCATTAATCTAAGGTGTCCGAAGTAAAAGGATAAAAATAAAACTCAATGATTCAAGTGGAGAGTTTGACCAAAGTAGGTCACATCCACGTGAGAACATTAAATTGCCAATGCTCTAGGAATGAATAATCACAACACCAGATTCACTTATATCTCTCTTTAAAATCAAAATTAAATTAACCATCATGCATGGATGAGTTATCTTGAATTAGAGATAGGAGGTGAATTGATTAATCACATGGTTTCAAGGGGAAACCCACAAGCCTGATTTATTATCAAGGCATAGACACTCCGTTCATTCCTTTGGAATCCTTCAAAAACGAGGGGCTCGAAGCTTTGGAGAACTTTCTGGTGTTTTATTAAACCAACAATTAGGCTGACAAAGAGCTTGATTGGAGATGGAGCAGAAACTTCTCTATTCTTACATAATTGGAGAGGGTCAAGTTCATTAATAGATCTATATCCGAATGAAAACAAAAACATTATGTTGAAGGAGGTTTGGGATCAAGAGGGTTGGAACGTTTCGAAACTTAGAGCCTTGGTCATGAATAATTCAGCAGTGGAAGAGATTTTGGCATCAAATGTTCAACAAGGAAATCATGATAGATCAATTTGGATGGCCTCTAATTCAGGATTGTTTTCTTCTCGATCGGCATGGAAATCTTTGAGAACTAAGGGAAATGTCTCTCTAATCTGCAAAGCAATTTGGAATGCAAAGGTGCCGACAAAGATGAAGACTCTAGCGTAGAAAATCTATCATAAAGCGTGCCCAGTGGACATTGTTCGAAAAAAATGGGGTATACCTATGGCTTCAAGATGTTCTTGTTGTAAAGGTAATGAAGAAACTATTGAGCACCTTTTTTTCCAATGTCCGTTTACGATAGAGGTGTGGAACTACTTCAGCTGTCATTTGCTTGAGGAGACAACCAGAGTTATGACGCCTGGGTCTTTACTTAAATGGGGTTTTTCAAAAAAATTCCAATTTGGAAGTGTCAGTGGTATGGTTCCGTGGGTAATCTGTTGGAACATATGGATAACTAGAAACAGATGTATTTTTGAAGACTTGAAACCTTCAATTCAAGCGGTCATTAATAATTGTTTGAAATGGGTAAAGGAATTGGAGGAACATTTATTTTTCAAGCTCCCATCTGCAGATGATGCTCTCCAAAAATTATCAGATATTGGAATTCATCGAAAACAGATCCCTCAACGTTTTCTACTTAAAATCTGCTGGAAGAGACCGCCCCATGGTTGGTTTAAGTTAAACACTGATGGATCAGCAATCTGTAATCCAAGTTTATCAAGTGGTGGTGCTATTTTACGTAATGAACATGGTGAATTGGTAGAAGCAGGTCATTGGAACTTCGGAATGGCGACAAACAATATGGCAGAAGTCCGTGCGTTGGTAGCTGCGCTGGAGAGTTTTGATTTACAAGGTAGGAATATCATCGTTGAAATGGATTCAACTATTATAGTCAAGGGTCTTGCACATCATGTGGTCTCGTGGAAATTGGATGAGTGGGTATTTAAGGCAAGATCATTGATTTCAAAAATAGATGCTCAAGTGTGCCATGTTTGGAGAGAAGCTAATGCAATGGCAGATGCACTTGCTGCTGCTGCTATCCAGAGCCTTCAGTCGTCGACATTCAAAAGAGCTTGCAATTTACCTTTAAATGTAAAAAATGCTTATATGGGAGATAAGCTAGATCTTCCGCAATTTAGATATGTAACTCGTTAGGGTTCTATCTTTGTATATTTGTTTATAATCTAATACATCTTCTTGCTTGCTTAGCAAAAAAAAAAGGTTAAAAAAAATTACAAATCATCTCTTAATTCAAATGTCCATGCCTTGATATCATATGTATACTTCCCGAGTCCTATTTTTTCCACAGAATATATGCCGCCACCCACTTTTATTTAACTTGCTATGATAACAAGATAATCAGTATCATCAAACAAATACCAAAAAAAAATCTTACCTTTAGACAATGATGATTGTTGAATTTCCTTCAGAGTTCGAGAGCGTGCGTGAGACTAAACTTGAATCAACATGAGGTCGACATAAGTCCGAGATAAAAATCTATAGAGAGGTGATAGTGGTTAATTCCTTCGGGTACGACCCCAATAGCTCTCGAGTATCTGCCGAGGAAGATGAAGGTAGCAAATGGGACTAGAATGGACCTTGTGGCAGCAACAAATTGAAGAGTAGGGCTGGACAGCAAGGGGCTGTGTATTAAGGACGTGAATATAGCAGGGGGGTGTGTGTAGGGATAAGGAGATGAGGAGGGACTTGTGCAGCAGGACTGGGACGTTACTGAAGATGGAGACCAAGAGAGATGTTGCAAGTGGGGGCTGTTTGAAGATGAAAACTGAAAAAGATAGGTGGCAGCAAGGCGTGGTTGTGCTGGGATATTGTTGGAGAGGTGGATTGAGAGAGTCAGGCTGTGTGGGGATGTTGTTGAAGAGGATTGGCTGGTGTAGAGGACGTAACAGAGAGAGGAGGGCTGAGGCATTGCAAGCAGAGAGAGGTCCCCTTTTTTTTTGTGTAGAGAAAGAGAGGAAAGTTGCTGGGGGTTGGGTCGCAAAGAAAGAATGTAGCAGGGAGAGAGTAGAGGGAGAGAAGAGAGAGAGGGATGTTGAAGAAGAAGAGAAGAAGACCTGTCCAGCTGAAGGAGCAGCCCCAAGAGGAGAGTCCAAGGAGACAAGAGAGAGACCAAGAGAGAGAGTCGAAGGAGAGAAGAGATCTCCAGCCCAAGGACGTTCCAGCCAGCTTCCTTTAAGAGAGAAAACTTTCTCTCTTTTATAGGAAACATGTTTCCTTTTTGGTTCTTCTCTTTCTAATTTTTTTTGTTTCTCTTCCTTTTTTTTTTCTTTACACGTCTCTTTACTTTCGTCTTTGGCTCATTTCTGTTTAGGAGAATGTAGGTGGGGATTCCACGCTACTTGTAGTACGGCGGTTCTCCTATAATCAATTAGATTTTTAATGTTTGATTATAAATTTTTTTGTTATTATTTTTTATTTGATTGGTTCATTTTGATTTTGTCGATGGGATTTAAAAAATTATTTTTATTTTGGTTGATTTAATTTTTTCCGATTGTTTGATTGGTCAATTTCCTTTTCGTTGGTTAATTGGTTAGGTTTCGTTTGATCGATTGATTTTGATTGGATTCAATTTTGAATTTTAAATTTGGTTCCATTGGTTGATCGATTTTTAAATTTTTTGATTGGGTTCGATTTTGAATTTTAACTTTGTTGATTAGATTTCGATTTTATTTTCATTGTTTGGTTTTTAATTTTAATTTTGATTGTTTAATTTTTAATTTGAATTTGAATTTTAATTGTTTGATTCTTTTTCTTAATTTTTAATTTAAGTTTTATTTTTCAATTGTTGGATTGGACTGGGTTTTGGTTTTTATTGCGTTTTCCTCAAGACCGAGGTCTCTAAGTTAAATTTTGATGTTGAGGGGCATTTTGATCATTATTTTTCCTAAATTTCTCCGTTTTCATTGATTTGGGTCCCGTTAGATTAGAAATTATGTTATGAGTGCAATGGAGGTACTTTCGAGATCTTTCGGAAGTCCGAAATTTATGAGGGGTATTTTTGTCATTTTGTCAATTTTTACAGACTTTTACGAATTTTAGCGTGAGGTTTCTTTCAGTCTCAACGTGATTATTTCTATGTTTTAAAGTTATATTTTTTTAGCGTAGCGAGGTTTCTAAGTTATCGAACTGTGTATCGAACCTAAATCGTACGTGTTTGCTAAATCGAGTGTAAGGTCTATCGATCCTTTGCGTGCGTAAATTTCTATGTCGAATCGTAACGAGTATGGGAGATGAAAAGATTGGAAATGGGAGGAAACAGGGATAGTACTTACATGCCTTTGAGTTCTTTGCGATCATGATTAGGAATTCACGGTAACTCGGTGACGAATTGTCGATTTAGGCGGATACAAAAATGGGGTGTCTACACCCTCCATGATATTTTTATGTCTATCCTTATCAATAATCTTTTTTTTTATTATTGATAAGTTGGGGTTGATGGGGCCCCTCCCAAAACCACTAATATCGAGTGTAAATACACGTTAAATCTTCCTCTACAATTCTCACAAGTTCTTGAGGAGCATTAGTCGTGTCTTCCATAACGTAAAAACCATTTGAAAAGGAACCCAACTTTGCAAGAAAATCAGCTGTCCTGTTTGTTTCTCTCCACTGAAATTCAAAGGAGCATTCATCAAACCATTGGCTTTGCTCTGCAATTTCTAGCAACACTTCTTCATACTTTCATGAAGTCTTGATTTCCTTCTTAATGCACTTCATAGAGTATAAAGAATCTGAAGAAATTAGAATTCTTTTAACTTCTCTTGCTCTTGCATACTTCAAAGCTTCTGAAATTGCTTGAATCTCTATATGAATAATGTCATCTGCCTTCGTTTTGCTCCATCCAACAAATAGCATTTGCCCATCCATGTTTCTACCAATGAAACCAAATCCCGCCCCAAACATCGACCTCGCACCATATGTATTGATCTTCACCACGTCCTCTGCTGGCCGAACCCATCTTAGATGTTTCGTAATTGGTTTGACCACACTATAGCAGCAATTCCAATTATTAAAAATCTGGACACTAACTTGATTTGAATCGTCTTCAATATTTGCTCCATCATGCCGATTCTTAACCATCTATTCCACTTGTTTCAGCAACATTTCCTTAGAAGTATTATTTTCAGCAAAGATTCTTTGATTTCTTTTTTCTAGCAATAATAAACAGTTGCACAAAAGGAAGAATAGAGCATTGACATTATCTCCTCTTCTTGATATCGTACACTTTTGATCACTTGCATTTCCTCCTCTATTCTCCCCACTCCTTCTCTACTTATTCCCAACTTCATCAGACATTGCTTCCAAATTCAGCACGTATAAGAACATTGGAAGAATAGGTGGTCATTAGTCTCTTGATAGCTCTAACACAATACACATCATGACACCCATTTGAACCCCCCTCTTGTTCAGATTTTCTACTATTGATAATTTTCGATGAATTGCTAGCCAAGTAATAAAAGAAAATCTCGGAGTACAATTTTTATTCCATAAATTTTTTTTCCATCCCACAGAATCATGTCCTTCATTTAACATTACATATGCTGATTTCGTGGTGAATTGACCATTCGGTGTTAAGCTCCATATTATTCTGTCCCTTAAAATCATCTTCGGAATCGCTTTGGAAGATATAATCTCAATAATAGCTTGTATGCGTTCATTGTACGGCCTTGGAAATTTCCACCTCCTATCAACAATAAATTCTTTAATCATTGCATTCTCATGACTGTCAAATTGGTGTACAACTCGATTACCAAATCTAGAGATAATACTTTCTTCATTTAACCAAGGGTCCCTCCATATATGAATTCCTTCTCCATCACCAACTAAAAAATGCACATGTTTCCGCACAAAATTTCTCTCCCTTAAGATACTTCTCCATGCCCAAGAGGCATTATTTGGAATTTGACATCCCCAAATATCTGTTTCCCCCACATATCACTTCCTCATCCAATACGCCTAAAATGTTTTGTTCTCCACCAACTTTCAGAATAATTTTGTCATAGCAATTTTGTTTACATCCCTTAGACGTCGAATGCCAAGACCTCCTTTATCATAAGGTTTATAAACTCTAGCCCAACTAGTTGGATGAATAGACCGATCAAGGGAAGGACCTCCCCACAAGAATTTATTAAGGATATTCTCAATTTTTTTCAAGATATTCATCGGGATGTTAAAAGAAGCAGACCAATATACTTGGAAGCTAGATAACACTGATTTAATCAATTCTAGTCTTCCCACATAAGATAACACATTTGCTTTCCACCCCTCAACCCTCCTAATTACTCTATCAATCAAAGGTTGATAAAGAGTGTGGGTTAATCTAGACGAGAATAGCGGAAGACCCAGATACTTGATAGGAAGATTACCTTTTGAAAATTCCAATATAAAAAGAATATTATTTTGATTTTTGCACGATTCACTAAAAAATATTTGACTCTTAGATTCATTAACTTGAACACCAGAGATATTGTAGAATAGATTCAGAACATCTCGAATAGACGAAGCTGAGGAAGTATCATTGTTTGAAAAAAATTAGAACATCATTTGCAAAAATTAGATGAGACTTTCCTGGAACACCAAAAATAGTAGGGATACCCAGTTTATTTGAGATAAAAATTTGAGTTAAAATACAGGAAAAAACTTCCATAACCAAAGTAAATAAATAAGGAGATAAGGGATCTCCTTGTCTCAAGCCCCGTTCACTTCTAAAAAAACCATAAGAAATGCCATTAATAAGGATAGAAAACTTGGAGTGGACACACATGCCATAACTCTGTCTATCCAACTTGTAGGGCCTTCAAGTTGGATAAGAATTGATTTCAGAAAGCCCTAATTAACACAATCATAGGCTTTTCTAATATCAATTTTGGCACAAAAAGACTCTAGAGATTTTGGACTACGAAAATTATGGACCATTTCATGGGCAATGAGAATATTATCTTGGATTTTTCTCCCTTTAACAAAAGTCGACTGATTTGAAAGATGATATTAGGAAGACAGACAGCTAGCCTATTTGCTAATAATTTGGAGATTACCTTATAAATAAAATTGCAAAGGGCTATTGGTCTAAACTTTTCGAGACGCTTGGCATTCTCTTCTTTTGGGATTAAACAAATTAATGTGGCATTGATTTCTTTCAGCAAGTTTCCCTTCTTGAAGAAATCCAACACTGCTATACAAACATCATCTCCAACAATATCCCAGAACTTGATTAAAATTCACACCCAAATCCATCCGGTCCTGGAGATTTATTTTTTGGGGAGTCAAAAAGGACATATTTTATCTCCTCCCTTGTAACAAGACTTGATAAAATATGCATATTAGCCTCCAGAAATTTAGAAATAAAAGGCACTTGCAAACTTACAACAAGATTTGGGTTAGAAAACATTGTTGTGAAAAATTGTGTTGCCCAAGCTCCCATATTAACTTCATCATTAAGTATTTCTCCTTAATCCATTTCCAGCTCTTTGATTCCATTTTTCGTAATATTCGTCGCCACCGAAGAATAAAAAAATCTGGTATTTTTGTCTACTTCCCGCAACCATTGAATTCTTGATTTTTGCCTGTACAAACTTTCTTCATTATCTAATTTAGCATTATAAACCCGTAACGCTTCTCTCTCCTAATATTGAAGATTGTTGTCCATCGAAAATCTTTGGATTTGATTTTGAATTCGCAACATCTTTTCCTTAGCTTCCTCTTTTCGACTTTGGATATTACCAAAGGAATTCCTATTCCACTCTCTGATAGAGTTTTTCACTGCTCGAATTTTCCTAGAAAGTTTAAACATAGGAGTACCCCTTACTTCCTGATTCCAAGCATTAAAAACAACATCTCTGAAACTTGGTTTTCCTATCCACAAAGAGAAGAGTTTAAAAACTTTTGGACCTCTAGTAGAGTTCTTTGGAAACACCAATTTTAATGGAGCATGATCTGAAACTCCACAAGGAAGATAATCTAGTGTCATATGCGGAAATTTAACCAACCAAGACATATTAATTAACGCTCTATCTAATTTGCATAGAATTCGATGAGTTCCTGTGGATTTATTACTCCATGAAAACCACTCATTATTAGTCCTCATATCTTGAACACCAATCAAATTAATAGCATCATTAAAATCCCTCATTGATCGCCAAGCTGCCAGTCTCCCTCCGATTTTTTCTTCTTGGAATCTAACCATATTAAAGTCACCAATTATAATCCATGGGTCTGTCGTACATAAATTACCAATGTCTGCCCTTAATCTTCTTCTTTCATTATCAAAATTATCCGCATAAACAAATGACATGAAGCTCACAAAACCATCACGTAAGCGAGTAATTCTGCAATAAATGATCTAATTAGATTCATAAATCTTTTATACAGCAAAACACATCGGATTCCATCCCACCCAAATACGACCATAATAATGGGATTCATAGTTATCAATAAATTTTCAATTTCTACATATCCCCTTCTGAAATTTTGATGCATCCATCGCTTGTACCTTCGTCTCACAAAAGCCCATAAAATTCACCTTCTCATCTCTAATAAAATCACGAACTGCCCTCCTCTTTCGAGCATAGTTAATCCCTCTAACATTCCACATTATTACTGTCATTATAAACAATTTGTGGGATTTCCCTCAATGGGAATAGCCTTCGATCTTGTGGCTCTATTGACAATTTTCCCCGTATTCTTCTTCTTTAAATTCTTCCCCCCCTATTTTTTAATGGATTTTGTGCCAATGTTGCTGAATACTTCATGCATCCCAGGCTGAGGATCTGACGAAATGTTGTTGCTCTCCTCTGCTCTTTGTGAAAGATTTATGTCTGCTTCTGCGTCTGCGTTTTGGAGGGCCTGGAAGGCATTTGTTACCTGCATTGGTTGGATATTTAGCAGTACCTCGAGATTAGCATCTAGATCCGAATTTCCTCTTAGCTGATCCGCTCCATTTGGACTATCCATAATTGATCCATTTTGCTTTGACGCAGATCCACCACGTCTGTTAACAACCAAACTCCAGTCTGCTTTGGTTGGAGTTGAACCCGTCAATAAATCAGGAATATCCACATGAGTCGTTGCTTCTCCTTTTACTTCCAAAGCTCTATTTGAATTCAAATTATTCTCTCCTTGATTACCTGAAACAGATTCAGCTACGTCATCTCTGTCTACCACATCATCACCTTCTTCTCCACTTTGTTTCTCCATGACTACCACTGCACCATTTTCCATATCACCACTACTATTCAGATTCGATCCTTCCACTAGATTTTCATTGCCCAAGATTCCTCTTTCCTCCTCCCTTGCATCTTCATTTGAATCGTCTTTACCTCTTGCTTTCTTCGCAGCCCAAGCTGTAAGAATTTTTTCATGCTTCTTCCTCTTCAGTTTTGGACATTGATCAATACTATGATTAAACGTTGTGCAACTTTTACAAGGATTCGGTTTCCATTCATAGATAATCCGTTGATTATACTTCAAGCCGTTTTCCCTTTCCAGAATAACTACATTCGGGAATGAGCAAAGACAATCGATCTCTACACATACCCGAGCGAACCCAAGTCTAGATCTATTTGCCGTAGTTTCATCCGAGTGCAATGGGATACCAATCCTACTTTCAATTTTTCCCAAACAGATCGGGGACCAAAATTGAATTGGTAATTGCGGAAGTTGAATCCAAATCGGAATCGTAGAAATCATTTCTCGAATAGGCTTAGTATCCACTGACCATCTTCGCAGGATTAATGGTCGACCTCCAATACTCCATATTGCAGAATTAAGGACCATGTTGCAGTCCTCCGAATTGCTAAATTTAAATAAGAAAAACCCATCCCCCATTGACAGCATCTCCATACTCCCTTTAATTTTCCACATCCTTTGAACTGCAATTTTTAAACCATGGAAATAAGGACGTTTTCCCAGCAGATAGCCTACAATAGAGTTCTCCCATCTTGATCCTTCTGATACTATTTCATCTTCTGGTAGCAAAATAGTGTGACCATTAATGGCTTCAGGATAATATTCTAGTCTTTTATTTGAAGAAGAGGAAGATCCCCCCTTGAGCAAATCTTTCCGAGAATTGCCCGAAGAGAACACTGCCATTGAAGGGAAACTACACGCAGAAAGTATGGAGATTACTTTGATCTTCTCCCCAAAAGGGGTGAAAATCGAATCTATCTTAACCTTTTTTTTGATAGTTTCTCTTTTATCGAAGCTTCTCTTAAAATCACCAATACTTCAAACTTGACTAACCGTCTTTATCAATAATCTTCTTGTCACTAAACCGAATAACAACATTTAGTAAGAAGCATTCTTCATTGGGCAGTCCATTGAGTGAAAATGGAGTGAAAATGGCATGGATAGAAGTCATTGATGGTTAACACTAATTAATTTTCCAACATAAAATGAGGTAGAAAAGGGATACTAATGGAAAGTGGAAACTACTAGGTTTCGTATTAGACCTAGAAAAAAAATTCTCAATTTTTTTATGTAAAAATGTCACCTTGGATTGATTGTCATTTTAAGTTTTCTTTTTAAAATTTCTTTTCCAAAATGAAGACATGCATGTGATAGAGGGAGTTTGGTGAAGAAAAGGATTACAGAAGAGTCTTTTTCAGCCAATTTGGAGTTTTGGATAAGTTTATTATTATTATTATTTAAATCTTGGACGGGGGAACAAAACTCTGCACGTCAAATGAGTACATTGATATTATTGAGGAGATCTACTTTGAAGTTATAATTTGAGTTGAAATAGTTGGTGTGATGTGAGAGTTTATAGCAATAATAACTTGCAATGGGTTTGTACATAAATTAAGGAGGGATATATAAAAAAACTAATTAGAGCTTTAAGACGTTGCATATATAGAATGTACATACTAAGAAATGGGTTTGTACATAAATTGGCGAGGTGAAGTTCAGATGGAAAACTGAATTGGAGAGACATGTATCAAAGTCTGGATCAATTATTCTCTCATTGTACGTTGAATTAATGCTGGCATTATGTTGTCCAGTGGACCCATGTATTTGAATTTTATTGTTGAAACAATTGGATTAAGTTAGAATGATGAGCATTTTCTGTTCACTTGCAGATTTTGCTGTTTGGTGGCAGATTTTAGGGTTTGCCTGATTTAATTGTCACAGGTTTGGTTTGATCAAGTATATATGATCATGTCGATCATTCAGGGATGAATTATCTAGTGAGCATTCTATAGAGAGAATGATTGCCGCAATTATCTTGTTATATATTTGAATGTCACTAGGGCTCACTTGGCATTAGTTTTAATCCAGAAGTCATGGATGGACAGCATCCCTAATTGTCCAACATGAATATCTTACATAGAATATTAAGAAATTAAAAAGGATTAGAATTATTAGAGGTTGAAAATTAAATAGAAAAATTAGGTTGAAAAGGGATACTAATGGAAATTAAAGTGGAAACTACTAGGATTTGTTTTGTTAGACTGAGAAATTTTTTCCTACATTTTTTGATTCCATAGACTTATTGAAAATTCCCATTGGTGAGTATCTAATGGCAATTAAACCTGCGAATTTGCCGATTATGAGTCAGGCACTTTAACCATTTTGCCATTGTTGTATAAGAAGTATCATCATATATTGTCAATGTTAAGAGTATTGGATATGGTGCATCTTAATAAGGTGTAATGTGATACACTGAAATACATTTCACATAGATAGGATAAGATTAATTAGGACACACTATGATACATTGAACCTAAAGATTTGTTAAGGATCCTAATCATATCCTAATATTTGTGAAACATGATTTACTGTTTCATAGTACACGTTATTACGATGCACCATACCTAATACTCTAACAATAAATAACCAATATCCAATTGAAATGAATTCCTTAGGTAGAATTCAGATCTCAGTAAATAAATATTTTCTACTTGAAAATTTAGAACATACCTTTCAAGTAATTAAATATTGTTTAATGAATGAAAACACAATAATTTATAATCCTAATTCATGTAGTAAAGTAATTTTGAATCCTTTCATTTTGAATTAGGATTTTGCTCATCCCGATTGTTGTGAAGAAGCAGGAACAATAAATCACTATGTGAAAACTGAAAATTTTGACAAGAATATTCGATGGGCCCAAAGTCCACAAATTTAAGAAAGTGAATTTTGATGGCCTATGGCCACTAAAATTTTTTATGATCCCCAATTTGACAGTTTAGAGCCATCAAATTTCTCCCATCCTCCATTAATTTACTGGTTTCGATCCGTAAAAAAAAAAAAAATAATAACAATGAAAATTTTGATGCCTTGATCTGTCAAATTTAATGAAATTCCACGGCCTTTGGCCGTCAAATATAGGCTTTTTTCACATTATGAATTATAACTTAAATGATGAAAGTAATTAACTAGAACCCAATCAATACATCATCTCATTGAACTCCTTTGATTTGCCGACCTCTGTATATACAAGCTTTAGATTGGCACCATTGATCAGATAGCATTTGATACAATCTTAAACCATATTAATTAAAATAAAAAGAGAAATAGAGAATATTTTTATTATTTAAATAATTAATTGTTATTTATATTAATATAATAAATATAAAAAGGCCTTGTTTAACGATTTATGCTTAGGCCTCAAATTGTATTGAGATGACGCCCTGAGTAGTAATATAAGATAATGAAAAGGGGAAAATCCCAAATTACAATTTTCTAATTAAAGAAGGAATTTGTTGGAGTTATATATTTAGGGAAAAGAAGACAACACACTAATATATTGTATATGCAAGGGTAGCATAACAAAACCTGCAATCTATATTTTTGGTAGGTAAACCCCTGAAATTTATTACTTATTCTATCGATGAAAGTGGTGAAATATGATAGGGCAATCACGATATGGAAGGTGAAATTATCGAGGTGGGGTGTCATCCATTCAACGATCAAGGTTGGTTATATATTTGAAATTGTCCTAAATTCCACCACCAACAGCCTCATCCCCACCACAACAAACACGAAGATGGATAAAACCCTAACCCTAATTAGCAAACCAGGGACGACAATGGAGGACCTCGCACCTGGAGTGATCCAAGAAATCCTATCAAGACTACCGATCAAGTCTCTACTTGGAAGCAGGTGCGTATGCCCAATCTGGCGCAATTTAATTAAAGAACCTCATTTAGCTAACATACACCTCACTCAAGCTTCTCTAAACCAAAACCCTGGTTTCATCTTTCGAACCTGTAAGAACAAATTGTATGCTATGCCAGACTTGGAGACCTATGATGCAGTAATCAAACTCACTAATCTGCCATTTAAATGTTGGCTACCCATATTCAAGTTAATAGGTTCATGTAATGGATTTCTATGCCTAGCAGATAATACTCATAAATATCGAAGCATATTTGTATGTAACCCTTTAACGGGAGAATACATTAAGTTACCAGACTATGGTACCCTCGGCAAGGTTAATGGCGCTTATTTTGGCTTTGGTTTCGATCATGACAAGAAACAGTACAAGGTGGTAAGAATGAGATCTGTTGCCAATAAAGAGCCATTGGAGGTTGAGGTTCATACCCTTGGTACCAATTCTTGGAGAACTATCGGTATTCTGCCGAATAACGGTAAGCATCTTCAATGTCCGGGTGTTTTAGCTGAGGAAAATTTACATTGGTGGGATTTTCATAATTCATTAGAAGTTAAGTCTATAATCTCTTTCAATTTGAGAGATGAAAAACTTCGGTCGATTCAGCCTCCTCCATCTGTCGTTGGCAAGAAACAAATTAGTATTCATTTGGAGTCATTTGGAGGACATCTTTATGTGGTTGATAATAGTTTTTGTGAATGTGTTGAGGTATGGGTTATGAGGGATTATGGCATGGGAGAGTCTTGGACCAAAGAGTTCGTTATTCAAATGCCTGTTGTGCGTAGTTCAAGGTTGAGAATGAAACAAATCTTGGGCATACAAAAGGATGGAAAAATTCTAATGAAATGTAATGATAGGTTACTGTTGTTCTTATATGACCCTCAAAGTGAAAGGTTTAAGGATCTCAAAATTCGTGGGCTTCCAAGGATTTTCAATTCGGTCCCTCATATCGCAAGTCTTGTCTTGCTCAAGGATGCTATTGTAACAGAAAGGCAATGATGAGAAGATGAAAATGGAAAGAGAAAGAGAGGAAGAAAAATTGAATAAGTTAAAATTAAGTAGTTATTGTCTTCAAATGTTGTAAACATGTTGGAGCATTATATCTTTCTTTGACATTTCTCCTGCTTTGTTTCTTTGTTTTTGCCAGTTAAACATTAATGAATTTTTTTGTCAACACAGAAAAAAAGAGGTAACAAAAAGTATGCAAGGGGTGAAACCCTTACGTTAAGTAACTCGGACATCCGGTAACCCCATTATACCCATTATATTATATCTAATAAATGAAGGTATAATATTCCTGACCAAATGTGTGAAAACTTCAATTCCCCCTGCAATTGAAGCAAAACATCTGCAACTTAGTTCCCTTCTCTAAAGACATGGCAAGGAAATCAAAACATTACTTTAACCATTCATTGAGTTTCCTTTTGGTAATGTTTCTGATCGTGTTCCATATAATATTTCTTGTCAGTTCCACTTGTTTGGGACAAGTTGGTAAGGTGAAGTTCAGAAGGATAATGCAGTGAAAAGACATAGAGTATCAAGCTCTAAAAGAGCTTAATTATGACTCTCTCAATGTATGTTGAATGCCAGCCCAGTGGATGCATATATTTGTATTCTGGTGTTGAACCCATAGGATTTAGAGTGATGAGCATCTTTTGTTCTTTCACAGATATTTCTATTTGGTGATTAATTGTCACGGGTTTTAATTAGTCAGCTCGATCTAATGTTGAAGATTTAGGTTGATTTATCTAGTAAGAAGCATTCTTCGTTGCGCAGTCCACCTAGTGAAAGATTGTAGCAATTTTCTTGTTATATTTTCTAAATGTCTTGGGCTTACTTGGGGTTAGTTTTAGTCCAAAAGTTATTAATAGTTAACCCTAATTAATTGTCCAATATAAAATATTCTTCATTGCGTATTGTGAGATAAAGGTTAGTACTGTTAGAGATAGCTAGAAACTCAAACGGAAAAAAAAGGTGGAAAAGGGATGTATACTAATGGAAAGTGGCGCCCATTTGAGGGAGCGATAATGACGACCTCTCCAAGTGAGCATTACCACCACCTTCAGATGGAGATTCAATCACTTAGTTCCATCAGTTAAGCCTAACAAAAAGTGTAGTTAGTCAGGTCGACCTGTCCATCTTCCCCATTGAGTATTATGAGATAAAAAGGGTGAGAACTGTTAGAGATAGTAACTACAAGGGAAACATGGGGTGGGAAAGGGATATATACTAATAGAAAGTGGTGACCGTTCGATGGAGCGATAACGGACTACTCCAAGCGGGCGTAACCACCACCTTCAGATGGAGATTCTATCACTTAGTTCTATTGGTAAGGCCTAAAAGAAAGTGTATGTAGTTAGACCTAGGATTTATTTATTTATTTATAGATCTGACACCTTGATAGTGATTTTTCATTTTTTTTTTTTTAATTTTTTTTTTCAAAATGATGTGATATAGGGAGTTTGGTGAAGAAAAAGCTTATGGAAGAGTCTTTAGATAGCCAATTTGGTAATAGGAAAAAAGGGTTTTGGATAAGTTTATTATTATTGTTATTATTATTCAAACCTAAGACCTGGGAACTACATTCCAAACGTCAAATGAGTACATTGATCACCTGTTCTTTTCTTGTGTACTCACAATGAAGATATGGAGGTTCTTTAGCGCAATAATCCGTAACTCATATTGTTTCAGAATGTCCCAAAGACAGGATTGCTAGGAATGAAGCAGTCTTTGATTCAAAACCACCTTCAACTTCGCAGGTCATTTGTTGTACTGGATTCAAGAACTTGAAGGTGTGTAGGAGTTCAAGCTGTTGTCTCTTTCACATCTCAGCACTACGGATTGGTGGCATTAGGGATTCTTTCAAGGTTGCTACATCAGAGGAGGAGATTAATTGTTTGTTGGGAAAGACCAACTCCTGGGTGGCTGAAATTGAATGTAGATGGTGCCTTTAACATAATCCCAGTCACGCAGTTGGTGGAGTTGTTGTCCGAAATGAAGACTGTCTGTTCTTACTTGCAGGCGCTTGGTATTTTGGTGAAGAAACAAATAATAAAACGGCTGAGGCCCTATTATTTTGATGAATTAAGCAGTAGGAAATAAAATGGATTAGAACTGTTAAAAACAATAGATGAGAGGGGGGAAATATGAAGTAGAAAAGGGATACTAACGAAAATAATTTAAAATAAAGAAACTATAGTAAGCACCATCACTGTCACTTTGGGTGAATTTGATTGAGCTCAAGTGGTTGAATTGCTTACATACTTTTGTATTTCCTGGGAAACATTTTATATGGACTAATATCATTGAGTTTTGAATTGTTGTTATAGTAGAAAAGGATACTATTGGGTGAAAACTTAAATTGCTATAACCATTGGGATGGCTGCTTCATTTTATAATAGTACGGTGTCTAGGAAGTGTTTTTCAATGATGTCCTTTTATGTATGGGGAGCAATCAAAGGCCTTGTAGAGAGCCAAACATTTTTCAAAATAGGGATTCGAAGTTTTGAGATGGGCTGATTTTTCTTTTGGGAGGATGATCTCTATGGTGAAGAGATTATCCTCACAAAAAATCAGCTCATTCCGAAACTTTTAACCCTAGGTTACAAGTTGAAAAATCTTCAATCGTTGATTTTTGTGAACCATTTTTAATGGGGTTAGAAGTTTCGGAATGGGCTGATTTTTGGAGAGGATGATCTTCTTTTCATAAAGATCGTCCTCACAAAAATCTAGCACATTCTGAAATTTATAACCCATACATTGAAAAAAAAGTTTGGCACAATGATTGACACTCTTTAGGGCCTCCGAATGCCACCCTTTATATATATATATATATATATATATATATGGGAAGTGTTCGGAGGCCATAAAGAGAGCCAAACATTGTGCCAAACATTTTTGAAAATAGGGGTTAGAAGTTTTAGAATAGGCTGATTTTACAACAATAAATTTTACAACAATTTTCAATCACCATATCGAACCATTATATGTGTCCTTGATCTGGCTTAACCTCAACCACCCCATTCCGTGGTTTTCCTAGAGGGCTTTAGGTTTTACACCCAAGGACCAATGCCCACCTTGCTCCACAACATCAGTTTCTCAAAATCATTAGTATTAATGCCACACGTTCATCTCATACTCATGCAATAGTCAATCCCTTATCATTGTATCAATTGTCCATCATTTGATGTTTAATAAAATAATAATTATATCATTATCACTATTATTTGTAACAGTAATCGTATCCATTTTTATATTTCCTATCAATTTGTGCATTATTTAATTATTTGTGTCTTATACTAAATAATCATAATAAAAAGTCTTTTCCAACAATTTTTGACTCCAGAGACTTATTGAACATTCACATTAGTGAGCATCTAATGGGAATTGAACCTACAAATTTGCCAATTGTGGGCCGGGCGCTTTAACCATTTAGCCATTGATGTAGAAGAAGGATCGTCATATATTGTAAATGTTAAGAGTACTGGATATGGTGCATCTTAATAAGGTGTAATGTGATATACTGAAACACATTTCACATAGATAGGATAAGATTGATTAGGATACACTGTGATACATTGCACCTAAAGATTTGTTAAGGATCCTAATAATATCCTAATATTTGTGAAACATGATTTACTGTATTATAGTGCACGTTATTATGATGCACCATACCTAATACTCTAACAATAAATAAATAACCAATATCCAATTGAAATGAAATCCTTAAGAAGAATTCAGATCTCAGTAAATAAATATTTTCTACTTGAAAATTTAGAACATACCTTTCAAGTAATTAAATTTTGTATAATGAACAAAAAGGCAATAATTTATAATCCTAATTCATGCAGTAAAGTAATTTTGAATCCTTTCATTTTGAATTAGGATTTTGCCCATCCTGATTGTTGTGAAGAAGCGGGAACAATAAATCAATATGTGAAAACTAAAAATTTTGATAAGAAAATTCGATGGGCCAAAGTCGACAAATTTTAGAAAGTAAATTTTGATGGCCTATGGCCATTGAAATTTTTTTTATCCCCAATTTGAGGTTTAGAGCCATTAAATTTATCTCATCCTCCATTAATTTAACGGTTTTGATCCGTCAAAAAAGAAAAAATTGACAATGAAAATTTTGATGCCTTTGTTTGTCAAATATAGGTTTTTTTCACGTTGTGAATTATCACTTAAATGATGAGAGTAATTAACTAGAACCCAATCCATACATCATCTCATTGAACTCCTTTGGTTTGCTGACCTCTATATATACAAGCTTTAGATTAGCACCATTGATAGATAGCATTTGATACAATCTTAAACCATATTAATTAAAATGAAATGAGAAATAGATAATATTTTTATTATTTAAATAATTAATTGTTATTTATATTAATATATTAAATATAAAAAGGCCTCGTTTAACGATTTATGCTTAGGCCTCAAATTGTATCGAGATGACGCCCTGAGTAGTAATATAAGATAAATACCCTGAGTAGTAATACAAGATAATGAAAAGGTGAAAATCCCAAATTACAATTTTCTAATTAAAGAAGGAATTTGTTGGAGTTATATATTTAGCCAAAAAAATACAATACACTAATATATTGTATATGCAAGGGTAGCATAACAAAACCTGCAATCTATATTTTTGGTAGGTAAACTCCTGAAATTTATTACTTATTCTATCGATGAAAGTGGTGAAATATGATTGGACAATCAGGATATGGAAGGTGAAATTATCGAGGTGGGGTGCCATCAATTCAACGATCAAGGTTGGTTATATATTTGAAATTGTCCCAAATTCCACCACCGACAGCCTCATCCCCACCACAACAAACACAAAGATGGATAAAACCCTAACCCTAATTAGCAAACCAGGGACGACAATGGAGGACCTCGCTCCTGCAGTGATCCAAGAAATCCTATCAAGACTACCAATCAAGTCTCTACTTGGAAGCAGGTGCGTATGCCCAATCTGGCGCAATTTAATTAAAGAACCTCATTTAGCAAACATACACTTCACTCAAGTTTCTCTAAAGCAAAACCCTGGTTTCATCTTTCGAACCTGTAAGAACGAATTGTATGCTATGCCAGACTTGGAGACCTATGATGCAGTAATCAAACTCACTAATCTTCCATTTAAATCTTGGCTACCCATATTCAAGTTAATAGGTTCATGCAATGGATTTCTATGCCTAGCAGATAATACTTATAAATATCGAAGCATATTTGTATGTAACCCTTTAACGGGAGAATACATTAAGCTACCAGACTATGGTACCTTCGGAAAGATTAATGGTGCTTATTTTGGCTTTGGTTTCGATCATGACAAGAAACAGTACAAGGTGGTAAGAATGAGATCTGTTGCCAATAAAGAGCCATTGGAGGTTGAGGTTCATACCCTTGGTACCAATTCTTGGAGAACTATCGGTATTCTGCCGAATAACGGTAAGCATCTTCAATGTCCGGGTGTTTTAGCTGAGGAAAATTTACATTGGTGGGATTTTCATAATTCATTAGAAGTTAAGTCTATAATCTCTTTCAATTTGAGAGATGAAAAACTTCGGTCGATTCAGCCTCCTCCATCTGTTGTTGGCAAGAAACAAATTAGTATTCATTTGGAGTCATTTCGAGGACATCTTTATGTGGTTGATAATAGTTTTTGCGAACATGTTGAGGTATGGGTTATGGGGATTATGGCATGGGAGAGTCTTGGACGATCTGTTGCCAATAAAGAGCCATTGGAGGTTGAGGTTCATACCCTTGGTACCAATTCTTGGAGAACTATCGGTATTCTGCCGAATACGGTAAGCATCTTCAATGTCCGGGTGTTTTAGCTGAGGAAAATTTACATTGGTGGGATTTTCATAATTCATTAGAAGTTAAGTCTATAATCTCTTTCAATTTGAGAGATGAAAACTTCGGTCGATTCAGCCTCCTCCATCTGTTGTTGGCAAGAAACAAATTAGTATTCATTTGGAGTCATTTCGAGGACATCTTTATGTGGTTGATAATAGTTTTTGCGAACATGTTGAGGTATGGGTTATGGGGGATTATGGCATGGGAGAGTCTTGGACCAAAGAGTTCGTTATTCAAATGCCTGTCGTGCGTAGTTCAAGGTTGAGAATGAAACAAATCTTGGGTATACAAAAGGATGGAAAAATTCTAATGAAATGTATTGATAGGGTACTGTTGTTCTTATATGACCCTCAAAGTGAAAGGTTTAAGGATCTCAAAATTCGTGGGCTTCCAAGGATTTTCAATTCGGTCCCTCATATCGCAAGTCTTGTCTTGCTCAAGGATGCTATTGTAACAGAAGATGAAAATTTAAAGAGAAAGAGAGGAAGATGAAATTGTATAAGTTAAAATTAAAGTAGTTATTGTCTTCAAATGTTGTAAACATGTTGGAGCAAGAGAATCAAGCTCTAAAAGAGCTTAATTATGACTCTCTCAATGTATGTTGAATGCCAGCCCAGTGGATGTATGTATTTGCATTCTTGTGTTGAACCCATAGGATTTAGAGTGATGAGCATCTTTTGTTCTTTCACAGATTTTTCTATTTGGTGATTGATGTTAGGATTGGCATGATTTTAATTGTCACGGGTTTTAATTTGTCAGCTCAATCTAATGTTGAAAATTTAGGTTGATTTATCTAGTAAGAAGCTTTCTTCGTTGCGCAGTCCACCTAGTGAAAGATTGTAGCAATTTTCTTGTTATATTTTTCAAAATGGCATGGGCTTACTTGGGGTTAGTTTTAGTCTAGAAGTAATTTATGGTTAACCCTAATTAATTGTCCAAAATAAAATATACTTCATTGAGTATTATGAGATAAAAAGGGTTAGTACTGTTAGAGATAGCTAGAAACTCAAAAGGAAAAAAAAGGTGGAAAAGGGATGTATACTAATGGAAAGTGGCGCCCACTTGAGGGAGTGAAAATGACGACCACTCCAAGTGAGCGTTACAACCGCCTTCAGATGGAGATTCAATCACTTAGTTCCATCAGTTAAGCCTAACAAAAAGTGTAGTTAGTCAGGTCGGCCTGTCCATCTTCCCCATTGAGTATTATGAGATAAAAAGGGTGAGAACTGTTAGAGATAGTAACTAAAAAGGGAAAACATGAGGTGGAAAAGGGGTATATACTAATGGAGAGTGGTGCCCGTTCAATGGAGCGATAATGGTGACTACTCCAAGCGAGCGTAGCCACCACCTTCAGATGGAGATTCAATCACTTAGTTCTATCGGTTAGGCCTAAAAGAAAGTGTATCACAACGTGAAAAAAGCCCAAATTTGACAGACCAAGAGGTCGAAATGGAGTCGAATTTTTCATTGTCAAATTTTTTTTTCTATGGGTCGAATCTGTCAAATTAATGAAGGATGAGAGAAATTCGACAGTTCTAAGCAGTCAAATTTGGGAGCATCAAGAATTTCGACGGTTCTACACCGTCAAAATTCAGTTTCTAAAATTTTTTGGGCCTTGGCCCGTCAATTTTTTCTGTAGAATTTTTCAGTTTTCACGTAGTGTATGTTATTAGACCTAGGATATTTTTATTTATTTATTTTAGATCTGACACCTTGATAGTGATTTTCATTTTTTATCTTGAAAATTTCTTTTTCAAAATGATGTGATATAGGGAGTTTGGTGAAGAAAAAGCTTATGAAAGAGTCTTTAGATAGCCAAATTTGGTAATAGGAAAAAAGGGGTTTTGGATAAGTTTATTATTATTGTGATTATTATTCAAACCTAAGACCTGGGAACGACATTCCAAACGTCAAATGAGTGCATTGATATTATTGAGGAGACTTATTTTGAAGTTACAATTTGTGTTGAATAGTGATGGTGAGATGAGAGAGTTTATAGCTGTAACTTGTAATGGGATTTTATTGAAATTATAGTGTAATATATTAAAAACTAATGGCTTTAAGACGTGGCATATGTGTGTGTGTGTGTGTGTGTTGGGGGGGGGGGGGGAGGGGGTTGTGTTTGGTTGTCAATGCTTGGCTTCTAAATGCTGCTATTGTGGTCTGGGGGAGGAATCCATTGATCACCTGTTCTTTTCTTGTGTACTCACAATGAAGATACGGAGGTTCTTTAGCGCAATAATCCGTAACTCAGCTTGTTTCAGAATGTCCCAAAGACAGGCTTGCTACGAATGAAGCAGTCTTTGTTTCAAAACCACCTTCAACTTCGCAGGTCATTTGTTGTACTGGATTCAAGAACTTGAAGGTGTGTAGGAGTTCAAGCTGTTGTCTCTTTCAAATCTCAGCACTACGGATTGGCAGCATTAGGGATTCTTCCAAGGTTGCTACATCAGAGGAGGAGATTAATTGTTTGTTGGGAAAGACCACCTCCTGGGTGGCTGAAATTGGATGTAGATGGTGCCTCTAAACATAATCCTGGTCACAAAGATGGTGGAGTTGTTGTCCGAAATGAAGACGGTCTGTTGTAACTTGCAGGCGCTTGGTATTTTGGTGAAGAAACAAATAATATAACGGCTGAGGCCCTATTATTTTTATGAATTAAGCAGTAGCAAATAAAATGGATTAGAACTGTTAAAAACAATAAATGAGAGGGGGAAAATATGAAGTAGAAAAGGGATACTAACGAAAATAATTTTATGTGGACTAGTATCATTGAGTCTTGAATTGTTGTTATAATAGAAAAGGATACTAGTGGGTGAAAACTTATATTGCTATAATCATTGGGATGGCTGCTTCATTTTATAATAGTACGGTGTGTAGGAAGTGTTTTTCAATTATGTCCTTTTATGTATGGGAAGCAATCAAAGGCCCTAAAGAGAGCCAAGCATTTTTCGGTGTGTAGGAAGTGTTTTTCAATTATGTCCTTTTATGTATGGGAAGCAATCAAAGGCCCTAAAGAGAGCCAAGCATTTTTCAAAATAGGGGTTTGAAGTTTTGAGATGGGCTGATTTTTTTTTTTTTCTTGGAGGATAATCTCTTTGGTGAAGAGATTATCCTCACAAAAAATCAGCTCATTCCGAAACTTTTAACCCTAGGTTACAAGTTGAAAAATCATGAATTGTCGATTTTTGTAAACCACTTTTAATGGGGTTAGAAGTTTTGGAATGGACTGATTTTTGGAGAGGATGATCTTCTCGTCATAGAGATTGTCCTCACAAAAATCTAGCCCATTCCGAAATTTCTAACCTATACATTGAAAAAAAAAGTTTCGCACAATGATTGGCTCTCTTTAGAGCCTCCGAATGCCACCCTTTAACTATATATGGGAAGCGTTCGGAGGCCCTAAAGAGAGCCAAACATTGTGCCAAACATTTTTGAAAATAGGGGTTAGAAGTTTTAGAATAGGCTGATTTTACAACAATTTTCAATCACCTTATTGAACCATTATATGTGTCCTTGATCTGGCTAAACCTCAACCACCCCATTCCATGGTTTTCCTAGAGGGCTTTAGGTTTTACACCCAAGGACCAATGCCCACCTTGCTCCACAACATCAGTTTCTCATAATCATAAGTAGTAATGCCACACGTTCATCTCATACTCATGTAATAGTCAATCCCTTATCATGGTATCAATTGTCGATCATTTGATGTTTAATAAAATAATAATTATATCATATATCACTATTATTTGTAACAATAATATTATACATTTTTATATTTCCTATCAATTTGTGCATTATTTAATTATTTGTGTCTTATACTAAATAATCATAATAAAAAGTGTCATAATGTACTCAATCACATTACCAACTCTCTTACTTTTATTATATTAATTCATTTACATTGATGCTACCCTTTCGTATCCTATTATTAACAAGTCATATGAGAAAAAAATTATAACCTACCAAAATTTTTACATTGATTCCTTTTAGGTCTCATTTCTTCCAATGCCACCAATATCAATTCTTAATTATCTTCTGGCAATCAAAAGTTGAATAAAAATATTGCGAAATGAGAGGTACGATGAGGGAGATGAGAAATGAGAGAAAATTGTGAATAGAATAAATAGATTGGATGTTTCTCCTTTATTAGATAAGCTTCCATTAATTAAAAAAAAATGAACAAAAAATCTAAGATTTCCATATGTCCTCTAAGCTTCTCTTAATTTTTAATTTTCAATTTTCTTTTTAAGGTTCCCCCACTCTTGCTCAAAGAAAAGGGAACTATTTAAAATAAATCAAGATATTTTAAAAGAAATTCAAACTTACCTAAAAAATTAAAGCAACTAGATAAATTTGAATTTTGAAAAAGAAACATAAAAGGAAAGAGAGGAGAATTTAATCTTTTCAACTATAACATTCTCCCACCTTCCAAAATTTTCTTCTAGTCATTATTAAATGACCTTTAGTTCTGATATTAAAACCATTGAGATACCCTTAACTACAAATATGTCATTTTCATAAATTTTCTTTTTATTAAATTTAAAAACCTTCCAATTTATTACTTATTCTATTTTTCTTACATACACGTTTACTGATAGAAATGGTGAAATATGATTGGACAATCAAAATATGCTAGGTGAAATTATCGAGGTTGAGTGCCACCCATTCAGTGATTCGTTTGTTCTTATTTCCACCACCAACATCCTGCTCCCCACCACAACAAACACCAAAATGGAAAAAGCCCTAACCCTAATTACCAATCCAGTGAGGACGATGGAAGACTTCTCACCTGAAGTGATCCAGGAAATCCTATCAAGATTACCCATCAAGTCTCTACTAGGAAGCAGCCGCGTATGCCAACCATGGCGAAATTTAACAAAAGAACCTCAATTTACTTACATGCACCTCACTCAAGCTTCTCTAAACCAAAACCCTGGTCTCATCTTTCAAACCAGGAAAAACGAATTGTTGTTATACCAGACTTTGAGACCTGTGGTGGCAGTCATCAAACTAAGTAATCTACCATTTAAATCTTGGCTCCAGTGAGGACGATGGAAGACTTCTCACCTGAAGTGATCCAGGAAATCCTATCAAGATTACCCATCAAGTCTCTACTAGGAAGCAGCCGCGTATGCCAACCATGGCGAAATTTAACAAAAGAACCTCAATTTACTTACATGCACCTCACTCAAGCTTCTCTAAACCAAAACCCTGGTCTCATCTTTCAAACCAGGAAAAACGAATTGTATGTTATACCAGACTTTGAGACCTGTGGTGCAGTCATCAAACTAAGTAATCTACCATTTAAATCTTGGCTACCCATATTCAATTTAATGGGTTCTTGTAATGGATTTATATGCGTAGCAGATAGTTCTTATACTTATTGAAGCATATTTATATGTAACCCTATATCAAGAGAGTGCATTAAGCTACCGGAGAATGGTACCTTTGGCAAGGTTAATGGTGCTTTAATCGGGTTTGGTTTCAATCATGTCAAGAAACAGTACAAGGTGGTAAGAATGAGATCTATTGCCAATAATGGACCATTGGAGGTTGAGATTCATACCCTTGGCACTGATTCATGGAGAACTATCTGTGTTCTGTCGAATAACGCTATGTATCTAAACTATCCTGGTGTATTAGCTAAGGAAAATTTACATTGGTGGGATTTTGATAATACATTAGAAGTTAACTCTATAATCTCTTTGAATTTGAGAGATGAACCTACAAATTTGCCGATTATGAGTCGGGCGCTTTAACCATTCAGCTATTGATGTAGAAGAAGGATCATCATATATTGTAAATGTTAAGAGTATTGGATATGGTGCATCTTAATAAGGTGTAATGTGATACACTGAAATACATTTCACATATATAGGATAAGATTAATTAGGATACACTGTGATACATTGAACCTAAAGATTTGTTAAGGATCCTAATCATATCCTAATATTTTTGAAAATGATTTACTGTATCATAGTACATGTTATTACGGTGCACCATACCTAATACTCTAACAATAAATAAATAACCAATATCCAATTGAAATGAAATCCTTAGGAAGAATTCAAATCTCAGTAAATAAATATTTTCTACTTGAAAATTTAGAACATACCTTTCAAGTAATTAAATTTTGTATAATGAACGAAAATGCAATAATTTATAATCCTAATTCATGCAGTAAAGTAATTTTGAATCCATTGAATTACGATTTTGCCCATCCTAATTGTTGTGAAGAAGCGGGAACAATAAATCACTATGTGAAAACTGAAAATTTTGACAAGAAAATTCGATGGACCAAAGTCCAGAAATTTTAGAAAGCAAATTTTGATGGCCTATGGCCATTGAAATTTTTTATGATCCCCAATTTGATGGTTTAGAGCCATCAAATTTATCTCATCCTCCATTAATTGAACGGTTTCGATCCATCGAAAAAAAAATTGACAATGAAAATTTTGATGCCTTGGTTCGTCAAATATAGGATTTTTTCACGTTGTGAATTATCACTTAAATGATGAGAGTAATTAACTAGAACCCAATCAATACATCATTTCATTGAACTCCTTTGGTTTGCCAACCTCGGCATATACAAGCTTTAGATTGGCAGCATTGATCAGATAGCATTTGATGCAATCTTAAACCATATTAATTAAAATAAAATGAGAAATAGATAATATTTTTATTATTTAAATAATTAATTATTATTTATATTAATATATTAAACATAAAAAGGCCGAGTATGCTTAGACGTCAAATTGTATCGAGATGACGCCGTGAGTAGTAATATAAAATAATGAAAATGGGAAAATCCCAAATTACAATTTTCTAATTAAAGAAGGAATTTGTAGAGAGTTAATAAAGGTAACTTTCTGTCATGGTGAAAACTTGGGACTTGAGAACTGTGTTTGATGTGTAGGCAACACTCATATATTGAAGTTATATATTTAGCGAAAAAAAGATACAATAATATATTGTATATGCAAGGGTAGAATAACAAAACCAGCAATCTACATTTTTGGTAGGTAAACCCCTGAAATTTATTACTTATTCTATCGATGAAAGTGGTGAAATATGATTGGACAATCAGGATATGGAAGGTGAAATTATCGAGGTGGGGTGCCATCAATTCAACGATCAAGGTTGGTTACATATTTGAAATTGTCCCAAATTCCACCACCAACAGCCTCATCCCCACCACAACAAACACAAAGATGGATAAAACCCTAACCCTAATTAGCAAACCAGGGACGACAATGGAGGACCTCGCACCTGCAGTGATCCAAGAAATCCTATCAAGACTACCAATCAAGTCTCTACTTGGAAGCAGGTGCGTATGCCCAATCTGGCGCAATTTAATTAAAGAACCTCATTTAGCAAACATACACTTCACTCAAGTTCTCTAAAGCAAAACCCTGGTTTCATCTTTCGAACCTGTAAGAACGAATTGTATGCTATGCCAGACTTGGAGACCTATGATGCAGTAATCAAACTCACTAATCTTCCATTTAAATCTTGGCTACCCATATTCAAGTTAATAGGTTCATGGCAATGGATTTCTATGCCTAGCAGATAATACTTTATAAATATCGAAGCATATTTGTATGTAACCCTTTAACGGGAGAATACATTAAGCTACCAGACTATGGTACCTTCGGAAAGATTAATGGTGCTTATTTTGGCTTTGGTTTCGATCATGACAAGAAACAGTACAAGGTGGTAAGAATGAGATCTGTTGCCAATAAAGAGCCATTGGACGTTGAGGTACATACCCTTGGTACCGATTCTTGGAGAACTATCGGTATTCTGCTGAATAACGGTAAGCATCATCAATGTCAGGGTGTTTTAGCTGAGGAAAATTTACATTGGTGGGATTTTCATAATTCATTAGAAGTTAAATCTATAATCTCTTTCAATTTGAGAGATGAAAAACTTCGGTCAATTCAGCCTCCTCCATCTGTTGTTGGCAAGAAACAAATTAGTATTCATTTGGAGTCATTTGGAGGGCATCTTTATGTGGTTGATAATAGTTTTTGCGAACGTGTTGAGGTATGGGTTATGAGGGATTATGGCATGGGAGAGTCTTGGACCAAAGAGTTCATTATTCGAATGCCTGTCGTGCGTAGCTCAAGGTTGAGAATGAAACAAATCTTGGGCATACAAAAGGATGGAAAAATTCTAATGAAATGTATTGATAGGGTACTGTTGTTCTTATATGACCCTCGAAGTGAAAGGTTTAAGGATCTCAAAATTCGTGGGCTTCCAAGGATTTTCAATTCGGTCCCTCATCTCGCAAGTCTCGTCTTGCTCAAGGATGCTATTGTAACAGAAAGGCAATGATGAGAAGATGAAAATTTAAAGAGAGAGAGAGGAAGATGAAATTGTATAAATTAAAATTAAAGTAGTAATTGTCTTGAAATGTTGTAAACATGTTGGAGCATTATATCTTTCTTTGACATTTCTCCTGCTTTGTTTCTTTGTTTTTTCCAGTAAAACATTAAGTAACTCGGACATCCGGTAACCCCATCACACCCATTATATTATATCTAATAAATGACGCTATAATATTCCTGACCAAATGTGTGAAAACTTCAATTCCCCCTGCAATTGAAGCAAAAAATCAGCAACTTAGTTCCCTTCTCTAAAGACATGGCAAGGAAATCAAAACATTACTTTAACCATTAATTGAGTTTCCTTTTGGTAATGTTTCTGATTGTGTTCCATATAATATTTCTTGTCAGTTCCCCTTGTTTGGGACAAGTTGGTAAGGTGAAGTTCAGAAGGATAATGCAGTGAAAAGACATAGAGAATCAAGCTCTAAAAGAGCTTAATTATGACTCTCTCAATGTATGTTGAATGCCAGCCTAGTGGATGTATGTATTTGTATTCTTGTGTTGAACCCATAGGATTTAGAGTGATGAGCATCTTTTGTTCTTTCCCAGATTTTTCTATTTGGTGATTGATAATAGGATTGGCATGATTTTAATTGTCACGGGTTTTAATTTGTCAGCTCAATCTAATGTTGAAATTTTAAGTTGATTTATCTAGTAAGAAGCTTTCTTCGTTGCGCAGTCCACCTAGTGAAAGATTGTAGCAATTTTCTTGTTATATTTTTCAAAATGGCATGGGCTTACTTGGGGTTAGTTTTAGTCTAGAAGTAATTTATGGTTAACCCTAATTAATTGTCCAAAATAAAATATACTTCATTGAGTATTATGAGATAAAAAGGGTTAGTACTGTTAGAGATAGCTAGAAACTCAAAAGGAGAAAAAAAGGTGGAAAAGGGATGTATACAAATGGAAAGTGGCGCCCACTTGAGGGAGCAAAAATGACGACCACTCCAAGTGAGCGTTACAACCGCCTTCAGATGGAGATTCAATCACTTAGTTCCATCAGTTAAGCCTAACAAAAAGTGTAGTAGTCAGGTCGGCCTGTCCATCTTCCCCATTGAGATCTAGCTTATCTCCAAAATAAGCATGTTTTACATTTAGAGGAAAGTCCATTACTCTTTTAACTATCAAAGAATGTTGGTTATGGAGAGCTGCAGCAGCAAGGGCATCTACTACAGCATTCGCCTCTCTCCAGACATGATTTACTCGTACTTCCAGTTTCGATAACGTTGTTATTGCCTTGTGCACCCAATGGTCCAGTCTCCTAAGAAACGACCTAAAGTACTAGACCCGTAACTATTATTGCTGAGTCCATTTCTATAATTAATTTTTTTCCAGCTAAATCGAAACTTTCCAATGCAGCATTCAAAGCTCGAATTTCTACTACATTGTTTGTCGTTGCTCTGAAGAACCAATGCCCCGCTTCCACAAGATCACCATTTTCATCACGAAGAATAGCCCTTCCTCCTAAAAGGCCTGAATTACTTCTAGCTGAACCATCTGTATTGAGTTGAAACCAGCCCGAAGGCGGCTTTTTCCAGCAGATTCTAACAATACTTCTACGAGAAATCAGTTTCCTATTTATTCCAATATCTTTCAACTTACAAATTGCCACGTCTGAGGAAGGAAGGTTGAACACTTGATGCTTCTCGAGTTCCATTAACCATTTAAGACATCTGTTGATAACTCCTTGGGCAGCGGGCTTCCTGGTATCAAAAATGGACCCATTTCTTTCTAACCATATGTTCCAGCATACTACCCATGGAATCATAGCAGTAACAATACCAAATTGAGTTTTTTTCGATAGACCCCATTTCAGCATTGAAGCTAACGACCAAAATCTATTTTGCTCATCTAGAAGTTGGCAACTGAAAAAATTCCACACCTTAATTGTAAAAGAACAATGAAAGAAGAGGTGATCAATGGATTCTTCCTCATTTTCACAGCCCGGACATCTTGATGCCATGGATGTACCCCATTTTTTTCGAACTTGGTCCACCAGGCACGCTTTGTGATAAATTTTTCACGCCAAAGTCTTCATCTTAGTGGGAACCTGAGCCTTCCAAATTGCCTTACATATTTGAGAAGTAGTACCCCTTACCCTCACTAATTCCCTTGCTGAGCTAGATGAAAACACTCCAGATAAAGATGGCATCCAAATGGTTCTATCAATACTACTTTGTTGGACATTCGACGCAATTATATCCTCCATAGCATTGTCGTCCAGGATAATCTCTCTAAGTTTAGAAACATTCCAACCCTCTCTACTCCATGCCTCCTTCACCATAATCTCTTTATTTGCTTCCGGATAGTTTTCGATTAATGGAGTGGATCCTCGCCAGCTGTGTAAAAAGAGAAAAGTCGTTGCACCATCTCCGATCAACCTTTTTGAAAGGCTAATTTTCGGTTGAAGAAAACTCCAAATAGATCTCCAATCTTCGAACCTATTGTTTTTTAAGGAGTCCACCAATTTCCATCCTTTACATACTTGTTTTTGAGATAGTTTATCCACAGCCATTTCTCATTAGTCAATCTCCAACACATTTTCATTAAGCCTGCTTTGTGAACCTCAGCAAGAGTTTTAACACCCAGCCCACCATCTAACTTCGGTTTGCAAACTTTATTCCAAGCCACAAGATGATTCTTCCTCCTTCCCTTAGTGCTTCCCCAAAAGAATTTTGCGAAGCACGACTCCAAAGAATCTAAAATATACTTTGGGATAGGAAGGATAGAAATAAGGTACATTGGAATGGAGGAAAGTACATGTGAGAGTAAAGTTAAACGTTCTCCCTCGGATAGAAGATTAGACTTCCAACCCATCATCTTCCTGGATATCTTCGAAATCAAGCCTCTACACATTTCTCTCATTTACTCTACCATAAAACAATGGAACACCCAAATAATTGGTTGGTAAAGATCCCTTAGTAAAACCAAGAATTGTCTTAATAAGATCTATTCGCCTTTCTTCCACATGATCTGGCACAAAGAAACTACTCTTCTCTAAGCTAACTTGCTGACCCGAGGCTCGTTCATAAGATTCTAAAAAATCTTTGATAGACTTAAGAGATTTTATAGTAGCTTTTGAGAAAATAATTAAATCATCCGCAAATAATAGATGGTTTGGAGCTACTACTTTTTTTGAAACTGCAAATCTCTCCATTTTCCAGTTAGCGCAAGATTATTCAGCCCCACACTTAGAGCCTCCTCCGAAAGGATGAAAAGACTAGGAGATAATGGACTTCCTTGTCTTAGGCCACGACTACCTCCAAAAAATCCGTAAGAGCACCCATTGACTAGCACCGAATAAGAAACACTCCGTAGGCACCCATTGATTAGTTTAAGAAAATCTCCTAAAAACCCCATCTTAGAAAGGATTGCCAACAAGAAAGGCCACTCCAGCCTATCATAAGCTTTCTTCATGTCAATTTTCAATGCCAAATTGTTGCCTCTTGCTTTCAAGTTAAAGTCGTATAACACTTCATGAGCTAGCACAATGTTATCATAAATATTCCTTCCCTTCACAAAAGCACCTTGCTCAGGAGAAATCAAGGAAGGATTATTATTGTTATTATTATTCAAACCTAAGACTTGGTAACGACATTCCAAACGTCAAATGAGTACATTGATATTGTTGAGGAGACTTATTTTGAAGTTACAATTTGTGTTGAATAGTGATGGTCAGATGAGAGAGTTTATAGCTGTAACTTCTAATGGGATTTTATTGAAATTATAGAGTGATATATTAAAAACTAATGGCTTTAAGACGTGGCATAGGTGTGTGTGTGGGGGGGGGGGGGGGGGGGATGCGGGGTTGGTTTGGTTGTCAATGCTTGGCTTCTAAATGCTGCTATTGTGGTCTGGGGGAGGAATCCATTGATCACCTGTTCTTTTCTTGTGTACTCAAAATGAAGATATGGAGGTTCTTTAGCGCAATAATCCGTAACTCAGCTTGTTTCAGAATGTCCCAAAGACTGGCTTGCTAGGAATGAAGCAGTCTTCGATTCAAGTACTAGAAGGTGTGTAGGAGTTCAAGCTGTTGTCTCTTTCAAATCTCAGCACTACGGATTGGCAGCATTAGGGATTCTTCCAAGGTTGCTACATCAGAGGAGGAGATTAATTGTTTGTTGGGAAAGACCACCTCCTGGGTGGCTGAAATTGGATGTAGATGGTGCCTCTAAACATAATCCTGGTCACAAAGATGGTGGAGTTGTTGTCCGAAATGAAGACGGTCTGTTGTAACTTGCAGGCGCTTGGTATTTTGGTGAAGAAACAAATAATAAAACGGCTGAGGCACTATTATTTTGATGAATTAAGCAGTAGGAAATAAAATGGATTAGAACTGTTAAAAACAATAAATGAGAGTGGGGAAATATGAAGTAGAAGAGGGATACTAACGAAAATAATTTAAAATAAAGAAACTATAGTAAGCACCATCACTGTCACTTTGGTTGAATTTGATTGAGCTCAAGTGTTTGAATTGCTTTCAAACTTTTGTATTTCCTGGGAAACATTTTATGTGGACTAATATCATTGAGTTTTGAATTGTTGTTATAGTAGAAAAGGATACTATTGGGTGAAAACTTAAATTGTTATAACCATTGGGATGGCTGCTTCATTTTATAATAGTACAGTGTCTAGGATGCAAGTGCTTTTTGATATTTTGCTTTTCAATGATGTCCTTTGATGTATGCGAAGCGATCAGAGGCCCTAAAGAGAGCCAAACATTTTTCAAAATAGAGGTTTGAAGTTTCGCAATGGGCTGAATATATATATATATATATATATATATATATATGTTTTGAGGATGATCTCTATGGTCAAGAGATCCTCCTCTCAAAAAATCAGCTCATTTCAAAACTTATAACCCTAGGTTAAAAGTTGCAGAATCGAGAATCGTCCGATTTTTGTAAACCACTTTTAATGGGGTTAAAAGTTTCGGAATGGGCTGATTTTTGGCGAGGATGATATCCCCGTCATAGAGATCATCCTCACAAAAAAAGTTTGGCACAATGTCTGGCTCTCTTCAAGGCCTCCAAACACCACCTTTTATAATATATATATACCCAAACTATCTGAAAACTGAAAATTTTGACAAGAAAATTCGATGGGCCAAAGCCCACAAATTTTAGAAATCGAATTCGATGGCTCATGGTCATTGAAAATTTTGATTTTCCTCAATTTGACGGCTTAGAGCCATCAAATTTCTCCATCCTCCATTAATTTAACGATTTCGGTCCATCGAAAAAAAAAATTTGACATTTTGATCCGTCAAATTTTATGAAATTCAATAGTCTTGGGCTGTCAAATATAGGGTTTTTTCACATTCTACAATAGCATTTATATATATAGAATATATTTTATCTTTATGTTATAATGTTTAATTGTGCCTTTTTCAATCTCTTTCCCTTCTCCCAAAATGGTTGCAGAAAAGAAAACTTGCCTGAAAGATGACCATATATGTTGCCCTTTATATATTGACTTTCCTTTTAAATGTCCTTTTGGTAATTTCTTTCCTTTCAACAACCCACTTTTCCATCCATAATCTAGTTTTATTTGGATCTATTTAAATATCTTAAGAAATGAACTTTTTCATTTGTTTGTGATAACCAACTAACTACTCCAAAACACCGATTTATTGGAAAAGAGGAGAATTATGAATATAACAGGATCACAGAACTTAATTGGGGTATGACACTCCCGAGTGTTAAGGAAAATATATACTCAACTCTCCACCTCTCCCATAAAGATGGAAAGAATCGAACTTGTGACCTCTACAACCTATGAATGTAAGAGGGTCCCATCAATCCCAGCTTATCAATCAAAAAAAAGAAAAAAAGGGTCATGAGACTTAACTAGAGTACGACACTCTCGGGAGTGAAGGAAAATTTACATTGAATAGTTTGTTTACAAATGTCTTGAGAGATTAATTATTTTTCATTTTCACTTGGTTTTATCGACCACCAGATATTGAAATTTAGAGTGAGAGTGATCAATATCATGCACAAAACTGGAATTCGAAAGAAAACTATAAAAGACTCACACTTGTTGCCCACAACATGCATGTTCGCAAAATCGCCCTACTTAAAATAAATAAATAAATACTGCATGTCTTCATTTTGTCACCTTCTGCCAGTTCCAATCTATTACCAACTAGTGTGCATTTGTTAGAAGGTCGGGACATTAAGAGTGCCTGCAGGCACTAGAAAATTAGATATGTTAGTCAAGTATGATAACTAAAAACGATTCAACAAGGTCTATGACGATTGGGATCAAGTGTGAGGCATATAGATCATGCCTGATATAAGTTGGTTGTCACGTCTCGAATTCTGAAATCCATAAACTAGTCCATGATCCATGATCCGACCCATGGTCCAAAACCTGGGGAGTGGAAACAAATTAAAATAACTATCAAATTGATATTTTTCACATATTTCTTTGATGATAGTCAATATTTAAATCCTTAATATAGAACTCATGCTTATCGGATAAAAGTTTAAGAAAAAAAAAACTGATTATATAATGTCTTCCTTAATCCCTGATACACCCATAAAACAATAAAATAAGGAATGCGAGTCATCCTTCAATTTAGGATCTCCAATGATTGCCGCCCTCGTTCTATTAAATCTGAAATATTAAAAGGATTAGTCACGAAACCCATAGGAAAATAAAAAATTTCCGATGATTCAATAATAGTAATAAATAGAAAGAACACTTGGTATAGGGCTGCAACTTGGGCGGGTTGGAGGGTAAACCTAGCCTCAACCCAAGTAGCAAAACCCTCAATCTGAGCTTAACTCAACCCAACTATAGGGCTTAAGCTCATTAACCCAAGCTCAACCCGAGCTTCATCTTCCAAAATCAGGTTTAGCTTGGGTTAGCCCGAGTTAGGTAATTTTAGGCGATTTGATCAAGTTGAGCTCATTGAATAACCCTAATTTTATTTTGATCAACAAATAAATTTTATATTTAAAAAATAAAAAATAACATATAAAACAAAATCACTAGTAAATAAAATTGCATACAAACTTCAAATCCATCATTAAATAATATTTTGAGAAGTTATACTAAATCAAAGCCCACATCAATAATATCCAATTGTCCACAAGCCATAATAGTAACATGGAATAAGTAACCTAAATAATAAAAAAATCTATAATTTATATAAAATATTTGTGCATTAGTATATAGCATTGCATTCAAGTTGACTTGGGTTGCCTGAATTGGGGTCAGTTTGAGATGTTCTAATCCAATCTCAACTCTTCTTATACATAACTTGGCCTAGGCTCGCCCATCAATCAGGTTGAGTTTGGGTCAGCCTGCCAGGTTGCAGCCCTAACATGGTATAATAGAAAAATATGAGATGATTATCGAATCAGACTCTTTGTTGATGGTTAAGAGCTTGACTGGCCATGTCTTTCCATGGTCTCTTGAACCTTGGATGCATCATTTTCAAAACAAGCTGGCTTCAGTGGTTTGGAGAGTTCAACATGTACCGGAGGATAAAAACTCAGTTAGGGACTCTTTAGCTAATTATGTTGTTATTAACTCCTCTTCAAACATGTATTCGGAAATAATATCTCTTCCTTCGATTTCTAGGAAGTGTCATTGGTGACACTTTTGCTCTTCCTCAGTTTAAACTTGTAAATTGAGGGTCTTTCCCTTTGTAAATTTTCTTATACAATCAATATACATCTGCTTAGACCAATCAAATAAAATATACATCTGCTCATTTAGTGATAAAAAATCTATATAATTTCGACATGCAATAAAATTTTACAACAATTTTCAATCACCTTATCCAACCATTATATGCATCCTTGATCTGCCTAAACCTCAACCACCTTATTCCATGGTTTTCCCAGAGGGCTCTAGGTTTTAGACCTGAGGACCTACGCCCACCTTGCTCCATGACACTAGTTTCTCATAATCACATGTAGTTACGACACACATTCATCTCATACTCATGCAATTGTCAATCCCTTATCATGGCATCAATTGTTGATCAATTGATGTTTAAGAAGATAATAATTATATCAGATATCACTATTATCACTTTGAAACAATAATCATATCTATTTTTATATTTCCTATCGATTTGCGCATTATTAATTTATTTTTGTCTTAAATAATTATAATAAAAAGTGTCATAATATAATCTACTCAATCACATCACCAACTCTCTTACTTTTATTATATTAATTCATTTACATTAGTGCTATTCTTTTGTCTCCTATTATTAATAAATCATATTGAACAAAACTTATAACCTACCGTAATTTCTAGATCAATTCCATTAATTAGGCTTCATTTCTCCTGATGCCACCAGTATAATTTCTTTATTATCTTCTAGCAATCAAAAGTTGAACAAAAAGATAGAGAAATGAGAGGTACAAATCATGGTGAGGGAGATGAGAAATGAGAGAAAATTGTGAGGAGAATAGATGGATTGTATGTTTCTTCTTTAGATGAGTTTCTTTTAATCAAAACTAAAAGGAAAAAAAAAATTTAAAAATATTAAGATTGCCATGTGTCCTTCTATAAGCTTCTCTCACTTAATTTTTAATTTAAATTTTTTTAAGATTCCCCCACTCTTGCTCCTAGAAAAGGGAAACTATTTAAAATAAATCAAGACTTTTTAAAAGATATCAAAACTTACCTAAAAAGATTAAAGCAACTACACAAATTTGAATTTTAAAGAATAATCATAAAAGGAAAGAGAAGCTATTTTAATTTCTTTCCAACTATAATCTTCTCCCACCTTCTAAAATTTTCTTTTAGTCATTATTAAATGACCTTAGGTCCTATATTAAAACCATTAAGATTCCCTTAATTACAAATACTCCATACTAATA